>NW_028174885.1:0-100000 GCF_963971535.1 Notolepis coatsorum | reverse complement strand
TTTTACGGAGGGGCTGTAATGGAGCCAAGTATAGTCTTCATACCACTTCTCCGGGAATAGTAGTATATACTATTACTATATTACTATTACTATTAGTTTAGTACAGGTGGTTAGCTTGTTTAAACAGTGGTAATTGGATGTTTACAGATCTGCCAATCAATCAACCAATCATCTCTGTCTCTGCCTCCATGTTTACAGATCTGCTGTATCAACCAATCATCTCCCTCTCTGTCTCCATGTTTACAGATCTGCTGTATCATCAGCCAATCATCTCCCTGTCTGACTACACGGTCTCTGAAAAGCAGCTCAAAGGTTACAACTTCACCATCAGCTGCTCCATCCAGTCACAGTACCCAGGAGGATTCTTCCAGCTCCGCTTCACCGGCTCCAACACCACCCTGAACCACACCCTGCCAGCTGTCAATCACACTGCCCACAACTTCACCGGCTCCAACACCACCCTGAACCACACCCTGCCAGCTGTCAATCACACTGCCCACAACTTCACCGGCTCCAACACCACCCTGAACCACACCCTGCCAGCTGTCAATCACACTGCCGACTTCCTGTTTACTGCAGACCACACCCACCAAGGGAACTACAGCTGTGTTTACCACGTCTATGTTTTCAATCATACCTTCTCCTCAGAGAGCGAGCTCATCTCTCTCTCTGTCATAGGTAACCTGACTGAACTGTTGTTTTAAAATAGTTAAAGGAGCAGTTCACTTTAGAAATGTTATTCTGCCATTCCATACTAGAGGGCGTCACAGGTCCACTCGGATCCTATTACCCGAGACGGGCCGGCTCCAAATGATAGCGTAATTAGTGTAGTTGGGTCTGGGTAGGGTCCTGTTCTGTTCTTGTCTGCGTCATTTTGTGTAAAACCTGTTTTATTGTAGTGTGCATCTTTTGCCACTAGGGCTGAAACGATTCCTCCAGAAACTCAAGTAACTTGATTTACTAAAAAGCAGGGCTTCATTTAACTAGGCAATATACAGCGCACTGTGTGAAATCTGATTGATTGGTTGTGTGTCACATGGACATAACACACAATCATCAATCTGTCACTATCCAAGTGTTTTGGAGTCAAATGGTGTACTTAAGTACTTAACACAACTATGATCCAGGTAGTTCAATGGCTCACTGTTGCCTCCACCTGAATGCAGAGAAGACCATCTGTATGTTCTTCAAAAAAAGATCATCTAATACACCTGATCCAGATGTTTTGGTTGCTGGAGAGAAGCTCCAAGTGGTGACCGAATGTAAATATCTTGGAATCATCCTAGATTGCAACCTTACATTTAAAAGACAGGTCAAAAAGGTCACGCGAACAGTCAAATTAAATCTATCCAACTTCAGATACATCAGAAACTGTCTGAACATTGAAGCAGCAACACTGTACTTCAATGCCATCATCATGTCGCACCTTACATACTGTATTACCAGCTGGACCCAGGCCTGCAAAACAACTCTAGCACCCATTCAATCTGTGTACAAACAGGCTCTGACGGTTCTGGACCAGAAGCCTATCCATCACCACCACTGCAATATCCTGGATAAGCATGCCCTCTTGAGCTGGGACAACATCATGACGTTAACTAATGCCAGTCTGGTCTTTAAAATCATCCATGGTCTAGCCCCACCTCCATGGTATAGCCCCACCTCCATGGTCTAGCCCCACCTCCATGGTATAGCCCCACCTCCATGGTCTAGCCCCACCTCCATGGTCTAGCCCCACCTCCCCACCTCCATGGTCTAGCCCCACCTCCATGGTCTAGCCCCACCTCCATGGTATAGCCCCACCTCCATGGTCTAGCCACACCTCCATGGTCTAGCCACACCTCCATGGTCTAGCCCCACCCCCATGGTCTAGCCACACCTCCATGGTCTAGCCACACCTCCATGGTCTAGCCCCACCCCCACGTTCAGATGTTTTCACTCCCAGCAGCAGGTTCACCAGAACTGTTGTACCGGGTGACTTGGCTGTTCCATTAAGGAAAAGCACATTTAGCCAGTCAGCCCTCTCCGTGAGAGCTGCCAAGACCTGGAACTCCATTCCAATTTACATTCGCAATATTGAAACACAGATCATTCAAGCACAATCTCAAAACATGGTTAAGAAATGATTACACATGTGAACACAACAGCCCTTCAGAACCCTAACCCTGTCTGCTTGCTTGCCTACATGTATGATCGTGTGTACCTAATACGTCTTATCATTGTTTGTACATTGTCTGTACATGTCTGCTGTACATATTTTACATGTGTTTTTAACCTGTTCTTAATTAACTGTTTGCATGCCATATATATTATGCTTTCTTTTTTAGCAGCTTTTTAACACCAGGCCCCGGGACAACAGTTAAAAATGATCTTTGGCGAACACTGTCTCACACATTTACAGTAATGTTCATTAATTAGTGTGCTGTCCCTGTTCAAATACAGTCTAAACTGAAACTGAAACAGTATATAAGTAACACAGCAACTTCTGACTGAGCGCTCACTGCAGCACAGAATGAGAACATAGTAGAAAACATTCAGTTAGGACTGTGCTACTGGGGGTGCACCTTGTAGGGTTAACCATCTCTTTAATGAGAGTGCTTTGTGCTGTGATCAGCTGTGATGTGCTGTGATCAGCTGTGATGTGATGTGATCTGCTGTGATGTTGTGCATGTTGTCATATCAACATGTTTGTGTTGCAGACTCTCCTCTGCCAGCTGTGATCATCAGACATGTTGTTGTGGTGCTGGTTGTAGGGCTGGCCTACACTGCCATCTATTTCTACTACAAGGTACTGAACATATCTTTATACTACAGTATGATGTCATCCTACTGTCTGTTTCTTCATGCAGAGAGAGCTGTAGTCCAGTTAGTGAGAGTTGTTGCTGCTATGTCTCTCCAGGCTCGCATGAGGAAAATCCTGAGAAGAGAGGAGAACAAGGAGGTGCATTACTACAGCCTGCCTGGTCCCAGAGCTGAAGCCATACCTGATTACTACAACCTGCCTGGTCCCAGTGCTGAAGCCAGACGTGATTACTGCAACCTGCCTGGTCCCAGTGCTGAAGCCAGGCCTGATTACTACAACCTGCCTGGTCCCAGTGCTGAAGCCAGACGTGATTACTGCAACCTGCCTGGTCCCAGTGCTGAAGCCAGACCTGATTACTACAACCTGCCTGGTCCCAGTGCTGAAGCCAGACGTGATTACTGCAACCTGCCTGGTCCCAGTGCTGAAGCCAGACCTGATTACTGCAACCTGCCTGGTCCCAGTGCTGAAGCCAGACCTGATTACTGCAACCTGCCTGGTCTCAGTGCTGAAGCCAGACCTGGAGAAGAGGCAGGAGCTCAGGGCTAAGAGTAGGATGGTTTTATGATGAAGAGGAGCTCAGAGTAGGATGGTTTTATGATGAAGAGGAGCTCAGCTCAGAGTAGGATGGTTTTATGATGAAGAGGAGCTCAGAGTAGGATGGTTTTATGATGAAGAGGAGCTCAGAGTAGGATGGTTTTATGATGAAGAGGAGCTCAGAGTAGGATGGTTTTATGATGAAGAGGAGCTCAGAGCTCAGAGTAGGGTGGTTTTATGATGAATAGGAGCTCAGAGTAGGGTGGTTTTATGATGAAGAGGAGCTCAGAGTAGGATGGTTTTATGATGAAGAGGAGCTCAGAGTAGGATGGTTTTATGATGAAGAGGAGCTCAGAGTAGGATGGTTTTATGATGAAGAGGAGCTCAGAGTAGGATGGTTTTATGATGAAGAGGAGCTCAGGGCTAAGAGTAGGATGGTTTTATGATGAAGAGGAGCTCAGAGTAGGATGGTTTTATGATGAAGAGGAGCTCAGGGTAGGGTGGTTTTATGATGAATAATTTTTGTATTTGATTTGATTTGATTAAGGATCCCCATTAGCTGGTGCCATAGCAACCAGCTAGTCTTCCTGGGGTCCACACACAAAAACATACAAAAACAATTATTGTTGCAAAACAAAATGATTAAATGTCAGTACTATAAGATAGCAAAAATTACATGTGAGCAAAGAAACAGAAAACAAAAAAACAAAACAAAACTACTTTACAGTGTTAAATACAATTTAAGATTTTTTTTAAAGTTAATTTACTGTAAATGCAGAGATTTTGAGGCAGGTTATTCCAAAGAGTCAATGATCTAAAAATAAAAGATCTCCGTTAAAGCGTTGGTTTTTGGACCTGGTCATTCAAACTGCCCATTACTGGAACCTCTAGTTTAATGATCATGCACAGTATTCCTAAAAACAATCTGTTTATGTATAAAAACAGGAGTTTTACTGCTCATGACCGACTTGAACAGCACAAGTGTATTTAAAAGACTATCTATTTTCAACTTTAAGCCCTGTTCTGGACCACCTGGAGCTTCCTGAGGTCACCACTGGCAGCAGAGGAGCTCAGAGTAGGATGGTTTTATGATGAAGATTAACTCATGGCTCAGAGTAGGATGGTTTTATGATGAAGAGTAGCTCAGAATAGGATGGTTTTATGATGAAGAGGAGCTCAGCTCAGAATAGGGTGGTTTTATGATGAAGAGGAGCTCAGAGTAGGGTGGTTTTATGATGAAGAGGAACTCAGGGCTCAGAGTAGGATCTCCAAGGAGCTTAGTTCACATCCAGATTAAACACTGGACTCCACTTCACTTAAGGCTTTGACAGAATGTTCCCAGAAATATTCCCTTTGATACTGTGTTATTCAGGTGATCTCCTTTACTAGTTTAAAAAAACAGGGGCGCTCCAGTAGCACACCACATAGCGCGCTGAGTCACGAAGCGGTCGCCCCGGGTTCGATTCCCCGACCCGGTGGCCATGTGCCGCATGTCTTCCCCTCCTCTCCCGCCTCACCCTCTCTCCTCTGTCGGTCCTGCGTGGCCAAAAGGTCCTGCGTTGACCAGAAAAAAGCTGAAAATGCTATAAATAAAATCTTAAAAAAAAGATAAATAAATTTTAAAAATACTTGTTTAGTTCAGTCTTAGTCTAGATTAGTTTCATATAGTCTTTTGTAGTTCAGTCTTAGTCTTAATGGTATTTTACTATCAAATGCTGCATGGAGGGCGGCTGGGTGGCGTAGCGGAGACTGCGCTCGTCACCAGTGCAAGAGACTCCGGTCTCGACTCCCAGAGTCAGCATTGCCTGCGGCTTGGGCCAGTCGTCATACTATCTCAATTGGCAGAGGTAGCGGGTGGAAAGTCGATGGGTGGGGATTGGACGTTGTGGACAGCGACTCCTACAGGTCGGTTGGGTGACGCCTGTACAGCAGAGACAGGAAGTATCAGGGGCAGCGTGAGCCTCCCATACGTTACTCCTCGCCACTGAGAGTCTGCGCTGTCAGGTGAAAAGATGCGACAGGCTGCCTCCTCGTGTACCGGAGGGGACACGTGATGCAAGGCTTCTATCCTCACTACAGCCGACCAGTGGGAGGCATAGTCCAGCAATGTTCAAGACAGGGGAGGGGAGAATTGGCAATACGAAATTGGGATGGGAGAAAAATAGAAAATAAGGAGAAAAAGTGGATAAAAAAAATATATATGCTGCATGGGTGGAGAAGCCAGACAAATCCAGGCAACCTGAGGCAGCGACATTGAAATGTCAACAGTATATTGTTTGATTAATTAAGTTAATAATGTTTAATAATATTACATGTTTTATAAACAAATAGATTAGATTAATATGTATTATTATGTGTTAATAAGACTATATAAGTGTTAGTAATAGCATCCTAAACACATTTATTGTTAGATTACAAGAAAATGGCACAAATAAATAACATGTTAACAATTGTGACCGGGCCCAGGAGTAAGAGACTCATGTCTGGAAGTCAGATCGAGAGCAAATTTATTAAATGTTTTAAATGGGGGTAATTTCTTTCCATATTATCACAGTTTGAATGTATAAGAACATATTTACTGTAACAGCTACTGTAACAGTTATAGTATCTCTAAATAGTATATCTTTGTTTAAAAAAGGCAGTTTGTGACACCTCGTACCTGACTGCCAAGGTGTTAAAAATGCAGCCAAACTTTAGATTGGATTTTCTCTGTTGCTCTGTGAGACTTGAGGTTTAACTAGATTCAAATAAGCATAATCTTCTTCAGATATTTTCATTATATGACACATCATGTGAAAGCTTACATTCTGTACTTTCATAATCTGTAAATACCTGAAAAATTACAGAGGGAGACTTGTGCCACGAACTGCTGGGCTCGGTCACAATTTAGACTGCTTAAGAACATTAATAAAATCCTTATGATTTCTTATATATATATTATATAATAGCATTACAAACAAATGTATTGAGTCTTACTAACTACTTACTATTCTGACATTGTTAACCTTTGCTAAGCTTTTTTGTTGCTTTATTATTAAGATTTAAAAGATCATTGTTCTTCATTTATTAGCAGTTAACTATGTACTTATGAACACTGGGACTACTGGATATAAAGTGACAAACATGTCTTATTAAGGTTAATACATGATTTATTTTGCACTTATTAACAGTTAACTATGTTTTCCACAGCTCCCCCATCTGGAAGGAGCACTACATGTTGAATAGGAAATTACATATAAATACAATGTGAAGCACACAAACACACGTTTGAACAGCTCTTTAAAAAACATTTGATTTCTAGTTTTTAGTTTCCATCATAAAACATTACTAATCACATCAACAAAAAAGAAATAGTGCAATTGTAACATATTACATTTTACACCACACGCAGCATTCTGGTGTAGCACCCATCCAGGGACTTCTGCAGGGTGGGCTTCAGGGTCCAGCATTCACTGCCATACAGGAGAACAGACTCCACTGTTGCATAAAAGAAGATGTCCTTAATAAGGCATTGTTCTTGCTTTACATCCAGTAGCTGCAAAAAGCATAGTTAACTGTTAATAAGTGCAGAATAACGGCTTTATTAACCTTAATGAGACATGGTTCTCTCTTTAGATGATGTTTATTTGTATATGTAGTGATGATGGTGTTCCAATTTTGAGCCTTATCTCTGCTGTGTCATGATAGTGCACCGTGTCAAGGGTCCGAGGAGGCAAATTCACGTCCGTCAGTGAGTGATTCAACACTCCTAACAAAAGTGTAAAGTTCTACATTAATTTCCCCTCTAGTTCCCACTAATCTGCTCTGAAGGGTCTTCGAAATGTCCAAGTGAAGTTCAGACTGTATGGAGATGAATCTATCCATGACTTTTCAGACGGTATGGAGATGAATCTATCCATTACTTTTCAGACGGTATGGGGATTAATCTATCCAAGACTTTTCAGACGGTATTGAGATGCATCTATCCATGACTTTTCAGAATAAGCGTGTGGTAAATACTTTGTTGATAAATGCTATATTTGTATTGGGTTAGGGAAGTGACACATGTTCCACCTTGTTGTTCCAAGAGGTCAATATTCACTAAACAGAATCATTGTTGAGGTGAATAACAGTTGTAGTAATAATAGTTTATTAATAATAATAATAATAATAATAATAATAATAATAATAATAATAATAATAATAATAATAATAATAATAATAATAATAATAATAATAATAATAATAATAATAATAATAATAATAATAATAATAATAATAATAATAATAATAATAATAATAATAATAATAATAATAATAATAATAATAATAATAATAATAATAATAATAATAATAATAATAATAATAATAATAATAATAATAATAATAATAATAATAATAATAATAATAATAATAATAATAATAATAATAATAATAATAATAATAATAATAATAATAATAATAATAATAATAATAATAATAATAATAATAATAATAATAATAATAATAATAATAATAATAATAATAATAATAATAATAATAATAATAATAATAATATTAATATTATTAATAATAATAATAATAATAATAATAATAATAATAATAATAATAATAATAATAATAATAATAATAATAATAATAATAATAATAATAATAATAATAATAATAATAATAATAATAATAATAATAATAATAATAATAATAATAATAATAATAATAATAATAATAATAATAATAATAATAATAATAATAATAATAATAATAATAATAATAATAATAATAATAATAATAATAATATTGTGGGACAGAATATTGTTCCTTCATGTGCTCAGTGAGTTTCACAGTGATATCCCTCTTGGCAAGGTGGTAGCATGGGCTCTTCACCAGCCTGAGGTCACAGGTTTGATTCCTGGACCTGGCTACATTACTGTATGTACCCTGAAAATACATTGTAATTAATTCCTGAAAAGTGACTTTTTGAAGATGCCAGGTTTGCATCCTACGGCACATTATATACAGTTACATTTTAATCCTATTTCATCTTGCTTTTCTTTTTACGTCTCTGTAACATAAAATAACTCAATAAAGACAAAAAGGAATACTTGAGGAAAATGAACCTGCCTGTCCTGAATCTTTTCCACTCTTGATAGAGTAGAGAAAGGATAAAACATTAAAATATAACGTCAAATCTACTCGACATAGAAACAGAACAGTTAGATACTGATATGTAGATACAGAACAGCTAGATACAGCAGATATATAGAGACAGAACAGTTAGATACAGCAGATATATAGAGACAGAACAGTTAGATACAGTAGATGACTATTTATAGGTTAGTTGTCAAGTCCTATGAGCCCCAACCAAACCCCCCCCCAGACCTCCCCAGAGCCCCAACCAAACCCCCCCAGACCTCCCCCACGGCCCCAACCAATCCCCCCCCAGACCTCCCCCACGGCCCCAACCAAACCCCCTCCAGACCTCCCCCACGGCCCCAACCAAACCCCCTCCAGACCTCCCCAGAGCCCCAACCAAACCCCCCCCAGACCTCCCCCACGGCCCCAACCAAACCCCCCCCAGACCTCCCCCACGGCCCCAACCAATCCCCCCCCAGACCTCCCCCACGGCCCCAACCAAACCCCCTCCAGACCTCCCCCACGGCCCCAACCAAACCCCCTCCAGACCTCCCCAGAGCCCCAACCAAACCCCCCCCAGACCTCCCCCACGGCCCCAACCAAACCCCCTCCAGACCAGTGGCGTCGCGTGGGTAAAATAACAGGGGAAGCCAAAAAAATTTATAAAAAAAAAATTATTCAATATTTTTATTAATAATTTTTTTTTTTTTTTTTTTTTTTAAGTCAAGCAGTCACCATGTACACTACAGTATGGCTCGGCGGCCAGTCAAACGTTATTTTTATTTATTTAACAGATTGCAGAATGGGTACAATACAGTACGGCTCAATACACATTTACGATGAATTGAAAATGGGGGACCCTGATGTAAACAAGACGAAAGTCTTTCTCTGGTCTGCATCCCCTTAACAATTGTATGTATTGAGCTGTACTGTACTGTACCCATTCTGCAATCTGTTAATAAAGTTTTCATTCATTCATTCATTCACACACAATTGTATAAGGGGATGCAGACCAGAGAAAGACGTTTGTCTTGTTTACATCAGGGTCATTAATACTGCTGGAGCATTGGTTAATTTTTGGTCCGATTTTTCCTTGCGCGATTTTGCGCGCCGCGTGGGAGCAAATTCGAGACACATATTCGGTTGCAAAAAGGTGTCCCACGGTCTCCTCTATGGCCGTGAATATTTTCACGCGGATCGGAATCACGGCGCGCCCGTGGGACACTTTTCCGTTTCGGCGAGTTTATTCCACGCTTTCTGTTTTCCTTTTCTAAGCATTTTAGGGGCTACATGTGAATCAGTAAAAGTTGCGGGACGCCCAGATGTTTCCACGATAGAAAGCTCGCGTGGATCCCATAATAGGCTCACTTAATACAGCGTTTTTAAAATCACGCGACATTTTCAGGGTCGCGAGCCGACCCTTTCCCCTCGTTTTCGATGATGGAAGTGATTTAGGAAAAGCTTCGGCACGCCGAGAGGTCCCCGTGGATTTAATCTCGCGAGGATCGGGGCAATATTCGGCCCGTGGGAACAGTTACGGGTTAATACAATGTTCAGAGTGCAGAGGGGAAAATATGGCACCTGCCCCGCCTCCAGGTGGAATATTATGCTGAACGTCTTCCTCCCAGCTCCGTTTTAAACTTTTAGGGTGTGGCAAAGTGGCAGTCAGCTCGAATCTGATTGGCTAGGATCGGATTTGGAGTTTGGACTCACTCTATAGTGCTGGAAGCCTGGAGAAAGAGACCTACCCACTGCTTCTCTCCTATACTAGCTGCAGTAGTGAGCACAGTCTGACAGTGTGTTAGAGGGAGTGAGAAGGAGAAGAGGGAGACATTAAAAAAAAAAAAAAAAAAACACACAGATGCACAGATGAAAATGAATGTAAACTATATTAAAAAAAAATTATATTTTAATTTTTTTTTTTTTTCATATTTCATATTTCATAATTTGATATGAAATTTATAGGGAGGCATGGCTTCCGTTGGCTTCCACAAGGATTCGCCACTGCTCCAGACCTCCCCAGAGCCCCAACCAAACCCCCTCCAGACCTCCCCAGAGCCCCAACCAAACCCCCCCAGACCTCCCCCACGACCACAACCAAACCCCCCCAGACCTCCCCAGAGCCCCAACCAAACCCCCCCCAGACCTCCCCCACGACCACAACCAAACCCCCCCAGACCTCCCCCATGACCACAACCAAACCCCCCCAGACCTCCCCAGAGCCCCAACCAAACCCCCCCCAGACCTCCCCCACGACCACAACCAAACCCCCCCAGACCTCCCCAGAGCCCCAACCAATCTATGAAAAAAGACTGGGCGATGTTTAGCATGGAATAGCGCACAAACTACAAACTCCTGGGCTCGCAGGTGGGGGTGGGGGCTTGTTGCGTGCTCCTGGGCTCGCAGGTGGGGGTGGGGGCTTGTCACGCGCTCCTGGGTTCGCAGGTGGGGGTGGGGGCTTGTCGTGCTCTCCTGGGCTCGCAGGTGGGGGTGGGGGCTGGTTGTGCTCTCCTGGGCTCGCAGGTGGGGGTGGGGGCTGGTTGTGCTCTCCTGGGCTTGCAGGTGGGGGTGGGGGCTTGTTGCACGCTCCTGGGCTCGCAGGTGGGGGTGGGGGCTTGTCGTGCTCTCCTGGGCTCGCAGGTGGGGGTGGGGGCTTGTCGTGCTCTCCTGGGCTCGCAGGTGGGGGTGGGGGCTTGTCGTGCTCTCCTGGGCTCGCAGGTGGGGGTGGGGGCTGGTTGCGCGCTCCTGGGCTCGCAGGTGGGGGTGGGGGCTTGTCACGTGCTCCTGGGCTCGCAGGTGGGGGTGGGGGCTTGTCACATGCTCCAGGGCTCGCAGGTGGGGGCTGGTTGCGCGCTCCTGGGCTCGCAGGTGGGGGCTGGTCCAGCTATCAGCAATGGCCTTACCTGTTTAGAACATGTTCAAGTAAGGCGGTTAGGTGGCCGAGCGGAGATTGCGTTCGTCACCAGCCCCGGAGCTGAGCTGGATTTGCCTGTTCGAATCCAGCTCACAGCTCCGGGGTTGTCACCAGCTTGGCTGGCCGTCTGCACTGATACAATTGGCTGTATCAGAGGGTGGGAGAAGCTGGCGGGGTGGGTCCGGGTCGTTGTAAACAGCGACTCCTACAGTTCGGTCGGGGCGCCTGCTAAGCGCGGATTGGACATGAGGGGGATAGTGTGGTCCTCCCACACGCTACGCCCTCTCAATGAGAATCCGCGCTGCCAGGTGAAAAGAAGCGGTGATTGGCTGGACGTGTGTCGGAGGAAGCACGTGGTAGCCTCCACTCTCCCAGATGATCTGACTGTGGGGGGTAAGTGCGCAGCGACCAGGAAGGGACTGGGAATTGGCATACGACTAACATTGGGATGGGAGAAAATCGGAGGAAAAATGGAGGGGGAAAAAGACCAATAAAAAAAAAAAGAACATGTTCAAGTAAGGCTAATCTGATCTTTCATTGCTGGGTCATAGCCGATAAAGGCAGTCCACAATAATAATCATCATCATCATGCTATGAAAACAGAGAATTATTTGATGGTAAAATTATACGGAATCAAGGGAAATGGAAAATAGTAATTCATTGAATGCTGATATTTTAGGTGGAAAATGTACCTGAGCTGGAGAATTTGTCATCTTCTCGTACTCTGAGGCTGGGCTGAAGGAGGCAGATCTGGGCGGGGCTTTAGGGGAGCCCGACTCTTTGCACATTGTCTGGGTTTGAGAAGGTGGTCAGGAGTGGGCCTTCCTGGAGGCTTCGGGGGTCCCTTCTGTCAGAACGATCTGTGGGGCAGGACCCTGGTAGAAAACACAAATAAACTATACTGTTGTTGTCCCCATCTCCAAGACAAATACTATTGTGGTACATGACCTACAGGAACTCCATCTGCACGCGGTGAACTCCTGCTGGGATCAAATGCGCAGCGTTGCGCGTCGAGACGTCCGTGCTGGGCATGACCCCTGAACTTCTGGAACTGTTCCCGCTCAGCTGGGTTTACTTCCTGCAAAAAAAGACATAACAAAATAAAAACATTCTAAGAGCATATGGGAAACATCTCAATGTCTTATTATGACTTATTAACAGTAAGAACCCAGGAAAAGGTAGGAATTGCATGTTATTAGGAGGGAACGCTTCAAAGCTTCAATCGCTGCTATGGTGATCCATACCAAAATCATGGTTCAATTAATCAATGAGTCGATGCTTCGCCTTCCTTGTTTCGTCTCTGACTAGACTGCATTTTTACTCAGTCTTGACTCGGTCTCTGACAAAAAGGACTTTTATAGGAGTTTTATTTCAAGACCAGTCGAGACCACAACTGCTTTCAATAGGTTTTTTCCCCCCTTCAACTGCAACCAATAACTAGAACCCCTTAGTTATGGTTACCTCTTAATCCTACAGCTTGTTCAAGTCTGCACACTGAAAGACATCAAGATAGATAGAGGTAACATGTTAAGATGAACCTTTATTAATCTCTTTGGGGAAATTCGTTCTCTACATTTGACCCCCTCCTTACTGTTTAGGCGCAGTGGGCCGCCACACTTGGTGCAGCACCTGGGGACCAAGCAGTTATAATGCCAGTACCTTGCTCAAGGGCAATGGCAGGAAAACCTAACATGTCTTCTGGTGTGAGAGGCAACCTGACATGTCTTCTGGTGTGAGAGGCAACCTAACATGTCTTCTGGTGTGAGAGGCAACCTAACATGTCTTCTGGTGTGAGAGGCAACCTACAGTAACATGTCTTCTGGTGTGAGAGGCAACCTAACATGTCTTCTGGTGTGAGAGGCAACCTGACATGTCTTCTGGTGTGAGAGGCAACCTAACATGTCTTCTGGTGTGAGAGGCAACCTACAGTAACATGTCTTCTGGTGTGAGAGGCAACCTAACATGTCTTCTGGTGTGAGAGGCAACCTAACATGTCTTCTGGTGTGAGAGGCAACCTAACATGTCTTCTGGTGTGGGAGGAAACTGGAGCACCCAGGGGAGAACATGAAAACTCCACACAGAAAGGGCCCAACAAGAGAGCTTCTTTTAATCCCCTTGTTTCTTTCAGTTTGCTGTCATAATGCTGTGTTCAAGTCAAGTCAAGAGTTTTATTTGTCACGGCATACAAGCATACAGTGAAATGGGGGGGGGGGGGGCATGCCCGCAGCAATGTGCAACACAAGTAATAAGACAGGAATGAGAATAGGACATTTGTGCAATAATACAATGTGCAATAATACAAGTAATAATAATAATAACAGGTATATGTACATAAAGTTTACAAGAGCATGGTAAGGTCCTGCGATAGTGCAATACACAGTTAGCTACGGATGAGGCACTGGGTCTTATGTACACTGCTATACAATGCTATATTATACAATCTACAGTTATACTATGTGTCCTTATGCTAGCTTGCTATATCCTTCTGTTTACTATACAAGAACCACTCCCGTTCTTATTTTTTAAAGTGACCTTTTCATTGTAGGCGAGTCAATATATGGTTTAACCCCAAAAAAATTTATACAAAAGGTTTTTCAATGGATTCTGGTAGTGTTGGGCGTGCTAAATAACATACTAAAAGTCGACCAAAATCGACCCCTCCGAAAGCGTCATTTCCAAGATGGCGTCCCAGATGGCGCCGGGGCGATTCAAATGGCTATATCTCAAATTAAGAAAATGGTGCAAAGGATTTCTCAACTGATTCTGGTACCTCTGGGCCTGCTCACTAACATATTAAAAATCTAGGAAAATACACCTTCCAGAAAGGCTTCATTTTCAAGATGGCGTCCAAAATTGCGGCTGGCCAAGCTTAAAATGGCTATATATATGTCAATATAAAAATTATATAAATGATTTTGTCATTTGATTCTGGTACCCCAAGTACCCCTAGACATACTTAGGAACATACTAAAGTTTTAGGGAAATACACCTTCCGAAGAGGCTTAATTTTCAAAATGGTGTCCAAAATGACGACTGGGAGCTTAGAATGCCTGTATCTCAAATGGGAAAACATTTCTAAAGGATTTATAAACTGATTCTGGCACCTCTATACATTAATAACGAGCAAAATATCTAGCTAAATATATCTGCTAGGAATGCATCATTTGCATCATCAAAATGGCTGCATGTAGCTTATTTTGGCTAAAATTAAAATTGGTTATTATATTCAACCTAGAAAGCTGGCTTTGGTGTTGAACACAAAATAAATGACCCACTTATTGTGGTCTTTAGGCCTACTCATCATCATCTTCAGGATCCTCTGGGAGAAACTTGTTATGTGGATTGTCACATTCATGAAGTTGACATGGTCCACAGACAGTAGTACAAGGTAGTCCATATTTTCTGCAGCGAAGTGTCTTGCAGGCAGTGGTACAGTTACAATGCATGACCTTCAAGAGACTGTCTGGAGCAGCATTCATTGTTGACATGAGTGGGACAAATCTATTGTCCTGCAGGTTCCAGCCCCAGTCTAGAGCATCTATACCATCATCTGTTCCCATCCAGACCATGACCTGGTAGTATGCTCTACGACAGTGGAATTTGGTAGCAGATTCAGTTGGTGGTAGACGTTCAGGCGTTACCGTTGATGAAGCTGAGACAACCTTCTTGCTGAAAATGTTATATCTCATTTTTGCAAGCGAATCTGTGCACTTTCCACCAAAAAAGACAGCCATTGCTTGGCACCCAAGGTCATCGATCACATCTGTTGTCTGGTTTGGTACAGTGAATGCATTGGCACAAGCCTGAAGGACAGGATCCCCTTTTACAAGTTTTTGGAATGCTGTCTTTTTGCCAACTCCGAAGATCCGGGAAGTTGTGTCACAGCCAGTCACAGCATGGATGAACAGCAACTGAGAACACACATCCTGTCCAAGTACTTCTTTCAAATGGTTTATGGCGTACACTTTAAAACTGCCATCAGCTTTCGACTTGTCTGATCTGAAATAAAGGCCCTTGCTATCTCTCTGTGCATAGTAAAGAAGTAAGACGAGGAGATCAGTATCTTCTCCAGTCAGCGTCGTGGTGTGAAGAAGAGATGATCCCACTGCGGCCCTTACTATGTCTACATCAGCATCTCCACAATGACCACAGTGCAATCCCGTTCTTTCAGTTCATCACTTATCATGTGGATCAGTTTCTGTTTATTCAGATCTCTTGACAGGAACTCCTCCTTCTTACCTGAGAACTCTGTCTCAGCAGTGAAGTTGACAATGGGATGAATATTGTTTCCTCTTCTTTGATGTGTGTTGTCTTTAATGTATGGCCCATCCTCATAGCCATCAAACACAATGGTTGTAGCTGAGCCATAATGTTGGTTGGTGAAGTCTGCATATGACTGTGCAATTTTACCATAGCTTTGTCCGTGCTTCCATTGTATTCGGTGTAGGAGTGAACCACCATCAAGAACATAATGCTCCGTTTCTGGTACAGAATCTAGGATTGCATCACTTGCATGATCACAGATCGCGTGCGCTAGTTGTGGTTTATCAGCTTTGCGGAAGACGTTTCCGGCTTCAAAGAGGGCAGGAGGGAAAGGACTGAGTTCGTAACGCATAACCTCCTCCAATGACAGCTCTCCAGTTTGGGAGACAATAAGGAAACGTTGAAAAAGAAGTGCAGAATCAATGATTCGATCAGGAGCAACCTTGATAGACGATTTTTGTCCAAGGGTTATGGCTTTATCCTTTCTACTAAATGAAAATGTGAAATGTGAAAATGTGTGCATGATGTTGCGTCCAACAGAGTCATAATCATGCACGTTCACTCCATCCTCAGCGACAACACCTGTAACAACATTCCTTAAAGAAGAGTCTGGAGAGAAAGGTGAACATATAGCAAGTTTTGAAGTGATCTTCTCCAGGTCAGCAGCATCCCTTTTCATCCTTGCCTCTGTTGAATCCTTGTGCTGTTCTGATGTTGTGTATGTCTGGTTTGAGAACTCCTGCATTGCGGTGTTATACTCTGATGTTATGCCCTTTGACATTGTCCAAAGGGATCTCTGATTGTCGGTCATTCCACTTCCATGTGTCATCCCTCCTGTAGTCTTCAATGACCTCATCAATGTTGTTTCGATTACAAGATCTGAGCTAAGGCCTGCCCATGATTGGCTGCTGCGACGGATAACATGAAAACCCTTTTCAAATTGTCTGAAGACATCTGGGTGGTTGATGTGAAGCTGACTCATCTCTTGGACATAAAAGTGTGCCGATTTCAAGTAATTGTAATGCCCAGCCGCAGCGAATATCGGCATGCATTCAGAAACAGCACGTAGGTGCAAAAGCCAGGAACCTGTGCGATCTGCTGTTATCAGTGACCTAGCAACTTCTAACATGTGTTGGTAATTTAGCCACAACTGACTAGTTTTGGATCTAGCACACAGTTCCATCTTCCTTTTTCCCAGCTCTTCATTTATTGTAATGAGGGTCTCTGATGTGAACACTGTTTCCAATGGCATTTCACCCTTAACTATTGAGGTATACATTGCTTCAGACTGTTCAACCATTGCTGCAAATTCATGACTATCATCTACCATTTCTGATATTATCATGCGGTTAAGACATTTGTCAACCAGAAGATGGCCACGGAATGCTCTCTGAACTGATTTGCCTGTCATCATATGGGCTACTGAGTTCTCCCCATAGACTACCCCTAGAATGTCCTTAAGTCCTGTACCGTCCATCAGTGTACCAATTGCTCCTAGCAAATTCATAAATGTGTGAAATCCTCCTAGGAGCAGGACAAAGGACTTGAGGTGACTGTGTGGTAAATTCCCAAACATAGACTCATGATTAACTAATGTGTAGAAATACTTGGCTCTCAAAACAATAATTCATAGATTGTGTGTGTGTTTACATAGACTGATTGCCATTGTCACCCCAGGAGGGCATTTGCATATAGTGGCAGCTGGGGTAATACTTGCTTCCCTTTAGGGGGTGGGTAAGACAAAGGGCAGGAAATTCTAGAGAAACATGTCTCCTTTTAGGAGACATCAAAGAGCCAACTGGTCTGCCAAAGACAATGATTCTACATGTGACCATCAAAGGTCTGATCACACACACACACATAGTCACACACACACACACACACTCACACACACACACACACACACACACACATTTTCAAATACACATACACACACACACACACATTCAGACACACACACTCACACACACACATTTTCAAATACACATACACACCCACACACACATTCAGACACACACACACACAGACACACACATAGACTCACACACACACACATTCAGACACACACACACACACAGACAGACACACACACACACACAGACAGACAGACACACACACACACACACACACACATAGACACACACACCCACACACAGACACATAGACACACACACACACAGAGAAGATCACTATTGAAATCTCCAAACAAGCTAACTATTTCCTGGTATATTGTACTTGTAATCTTGAATTAAGTCATTGAAGTAAGGTAAAATATAATTAGGTTTGGTCATACTTAAATGTCTACAATTAGTTAATGTGTCTGTGCTATTTTCATTTATGTTCAATATGATTAATTGATTGTTCTATATGGTATTGATTTGTAGTCTATTAAGCTAAAAGAAGGATTAGATTTGTTAGATATTTTGATAAAGAAAGATGTCTGTGTTTATGTAATCAATATATCTTGAGGTTCATCAAAGTATTAACAAAGTCAAGAAATGTGTTTAAGTAAAATATAGGGAAAATATTCTCTGGGTAAATGTGAAGGGGGTGGGGCTATTAAGCCAAACCCCTATTTTTCAAATACCAGCTTAGAAGTCCTGTGATTGGGGCAAATAATGTGATGATGTCATCAACTCCGAGACACTGGGCCTAGGCTATAAGAATGGGTGTGTGATGGGGGGAGAGGGACTCTGAAACAACCAACCCCACAGGACAGACCTCTCCACCATCCACACTCAAGGCGGGCAAGGCAGCAGGAGAACAAAGGAACTTCTTGGAGGGAAAATCAACTCTTTGTTCACTAGCCAAGGGGACAAAGACCATCAACAACTTATCAACTATCATTCTTTATACTGTAATATTAGTCTGGTTGTTATCACTTACGGCATAGTGTTCGTGATTACAACTATAGCATTTTCTTATTGTAATTTGTATACACTCTTAAACTTTGATTAAACAACTGTTATACTACTTTCCTTCTAAATTCCTTCTGCCTGCACTGGCCAGTTTGAACAGAAGTGATTCCCAGAGCTTTAAGGTATTGAATCACAACGCAGAGTACCACCAAACAGGTTCTGATCAGAGCAGAACCGAAACAGCTTGGGAATCCACTTCATTTTGGTGCCGTACTTCAGTGAATCAGGGCGCTCGTGTTATCACCACAACAAAGAAATTTTTTTCTCTACACGCCGGTCGACGAGGAGAACAACTGATCGATCGATCGTCTTCAAGTGACTGGAATAGTTACTGAGGTGAGTGTGATAATGTTTGGGTGCTCTATTCGAACCACGGAGGGGGTTGCTAAGAATTTAACCTCATGTAAACATGATGTAAGGGAAAATTGATTTGAATGTTCTGGCTGGGGAGGGCGGCTCTGTAAACACAGTGCGTAGTATATTTTGAAATAAAATGTTAGCACAATGAACGGGACGCCGCTGCCAGTCGGAACAAGTAAGGGAACAGGAACATGTCTTAGATTCGTGCTCAGAGTTAAAACCAAGGTAAACACCGTGCGTTGTATGTCTTAGGAGTAGAGGCTAAAGCACGCCGTTGCGTCGTATTTTCTAAAGTAGAGAGTTAGCACAAGTAGGTCTGGTTTAAACCTTGGGCACGGCGGGCGTGTTGAAATTAGACTGCGTTAGGCGGTAACAAAAAATAGTGCTTAATGAAAGGTTTACCGGTCGCGCCGCTGTGCGGCGTTCGAGAGACGGTAATGTGCGTGAATGCTGATTTTGTATTTTTTATTTTGTGTTAGGAAGCGTGTATGAATGTATAGTTGGTGAATGTTTATGGTTAGGAGTGATTGGTGGGACGTGTGAGAGTATAGTTGTGTTATTATGTAATTTAAGTCACCGATTGGCCGTGGGGGAATGTAATGGTGAACGCCGGTTTTCCGAGGCCCGTCGAACGCAGCAGCGGTTAGCTGCTGTATTAGCCTCTAAGGCACCGGAGGATACGGAGGGAAAAGTAGACGTAATTCAAATGTATAAGGTCGATCGATAGTGTCTTGAGATTACGGGGATATGTAAGGCACTTAAAAGTTTTCATATTCGTGGCGGATAAAATAGTTATGTAATGTTTAAGGTGATTGGGATAATCTAGACGGGGACCCGGAAGTCGTTCTAAGCTCGCCGGAAATGACGACGGAGGGGTCAAACTAGTGGTTTGCTATTATGTTTTTATATTCCTATTTAAATCACTACACTGGCGTTCTGAGGGAAATAGGATTCTGTTGTGGGGTATGTGGTATTATGTTAACGTTGCGAGGAGACAACCCGCGCGGCGGAACGGGTCGTTGGGGAACGTTTTTATGGGATCATGGGAGAAGCTAAGCTAATGCTACCTAGCCACGCTAACGGCTAAAGCGGTCGCCGGTTGTGACGTCGTAAGGGTGCGCGGTCGGACGGCCATCTTGGTAGGGCCTCCGGGCGGCCATCTTGAGTAGGGGGCACCGAGCGTCCATCTTGGGAGGGGCGCCGGCGTCCATCTTGGGAGGGTACCGAGCGTCCATCTTGGTAGGGGTGGCGAGCGTCCATTGTTAAGGGGAAGGTGGAGTTTATTTAGGAATACAGTAGGGGGCAGAAGAGGACAGGATAAATATGTTTGGATTCTGCTCACAGAACGTTTTCATTGTACACTCTCTCTCCCCCTCTCTTCTCTTTCTCCCCCTCTCTCTCTCCCTCTCTCTTTCTCTCTTTCTCTCTCTCTCTCTCTCTTTCTCTCTCTCTCCCTTTCTCTCCCTCTCACCTCCCCTCCCTCTCTCTCTTTCTCTTTCTCTTTCACCCCCCTTTCTTTCTTTCCCTCTCACCTCTCCTCCCTCCCTCTCCCTTTCCCCCCCTCTCCTCCCTCCCTCTCCCTTTCCGCCTCTCTCCCTCTCTCTCCCTCTCGCCTCCCCTCTCTCTTTCTTTTTCACCCCCCCCTCTCTTTCTTTCCCTCTCACCTCTCCTCCCTCCCTTTCCCTTTCCCCACCTCTCCTCCCTCCCTCTCCCTTTCCGCCTCTCTCCCTCTCCCTCTCGCCTCCCCTCTCTCTCTCTCTCTTTCTCTTTCACCCCCCCCCTCTCTTTCTTTCCTTCTCTCACCTTCCTCCCTCCCTCTCCCTTTCACCTCCCCCCTCTCTCCCTCTCACCTCCCCCCCTCTTCCCCTCCTCTCCCTCTCTCTCTTTCTCTTTCACCCCCCCCTCTCTTTCTTTCCTTCTCTCACCCTCCTCCCTCCCTCTCCCTTTCACCTCTCTCCCTCTCCCCCTCACCTCCCCCCCTCTTTCCCTCTCCCTCCCTCTCTCTCTCTCTCTCTTACCCCCCCCCTCTCACTCACTCCCCTCGTTCCAACGCCGCCTCTCTTCCGTATGTTTCCCCCCCCCCTCGGCCCCCCCGAAACGCTTTCTCTTTCTCTCCTAGTTTAGGGCCTGTATATAGAGGTTTTTTTATGGGTTTCAAACGCGGTGTAGTGCTAGGTATATTGTTTATTGCTGTTTACTGTAAGGTTTCAAAGGCGGTAGGCTGAGTTTGGGACTTATTATGCGTATGTTGTTGTTCCATATTCAGTTTTATTGTTATTTTTAGGGAATTTCTAGTGCTGGCAGTGGTATTGGCTGGCGTTGGCGCTACGCTTTGTTCGACAAGGCGCTCGTACTTCTTTCCTTACATTTGGACGGGCCCCGGCTGGGGCTCCGTGTCAGTTCATGTTGGTGGGCCGTAAGTCGGAGCATAATTACTCTACTCGGCTGCGCCTGCGATGGGGGTGTGGGTAGACAGTTCGTCGTGGCTCACTGTCTGCCTCCACGCTTTGTGCGCTGTGTGCGACTCGTCGGTGCTCGCTGTCACACTGCGCACATTTTTCATTTTACCAGGGGTACGGGGACTGCTAAACGTCGTGGCGGGGGTGGGCTCGCTGTCTGCCACCGCGCATTAACGGGGGTGCGCTATGCGTGCACTCGTCAAAGGCTCACTGCCACACTACGCGCGTCAAATTTATTGTGTGTGGGTATTTGGGTGACTGGTTACGGTGGTGTCAGAGGTGTTGTATGTGTGTGGCAGTGGTTGTGAGTGGAATGATCTTTGAATATCCTTGAGTAGGGGGCCCGGGGTTTCGCGTTCCAGGTTGCAAACTGGGGGTGATGCCGTGGGCCACAGGACGAGTTGGCCAGTGGAATGTCGTTGGTCGGCAGGATTTTCAATGTGGGGATGGTGTCGCCGCCTGTGGTTATGAACGGGTTGTGTGACACTGTTCTAAATGCACGGGGACTTCAGTGACATAAGGCACTGAAAATTGATTTCTGTTCCCGTGAGAGGAGCGTTATTTTAACACCTAAAGGGTTAGGTGTTACGGGGGATATATAATAACTGTGTGAGAGATTATGAATGGAAAATATGTATGTTACTGATATGTATAATGTAATATGAGCGAAATACATACTAGGCTTTCACGGACAGAAATAAATATAGTTACACATACACATAGTCATTTGCAAAGAACGATTAGAGTAAAAGTGAGATAATTCACCTAAATTACCATGTCCGATACAGATGTTTAGAAATGATAGGCTGTGAATAACGAATTTCTGATTGACCAACAGAAGGAAACAGCTGATGAAAAATAAGGTCCCCGGAGTTGTGTTAAGGAGGATCAGGACAACAGGATTGAGAGTCTGGGTTTCCAATGGAGACAACTGGAAAAAGATTAAGGCTGTGTCATTGATAAATCAAAAACGAAAATTGCACAAATGCTCTCAAGTGATCTTAGTATAGGAGATGCCCGACATTCCATGCTTAAAGACAAATGATGGATTGTGAATGGGAAATGTCACTGAAAATTAAGTGTCTTTTTTTTTCTCTCTTCACAGCTGCTCCAGGACGGATGGCCAGCGCTGACAATTCCGAACCCCAACAGGGAAATCAAAGAGACTGTTGACAGTCAGGGGGTATAGTATCACAAGACCGAGATTATCAATTCCTGTTTACACCAATATAGAAGTGTGAGTGAAATTAACTCAAGTTTGGTAAAAATAGTTTGAATACAGAGGAACTTGCTTTCCAAACGGTGACGAGTGTTTGAAGAAAAGTGAGAATGGAAAATACACAGATAGGAGCAACCGGAGGGTTAGATGCACTGACCATAGGAAGGGTAGACAATCTGTCTATTTCAACGGCTGGAGATGTCACAATAGAAGTGACGAAAAGATGGCCAAAGATATTCAGGCCATTACAGAACCTTGTAGTTAAAGGAGGCCGGTGTAGAATGCGTACCCAAATCAAGATAATGCCGATAACCTCTGCAGACATTACATTGACCAAATTGGACGTTGACTTGATTGGCTGGAATGTGATCGACTCCCCTCTAGTGTCCAGTGAGACGGAGGGACTGGAAATAATGTCTTTTACTCCGCCACAGGGAGTCGTTGCAGCAAGCGACCCAGAGACGGCTGTATTACCCGAGTTAATCCACGCTGAAGTGTCCGTTGCTGATGACGGCCAGTTACAGACGTGCCTCCCTCTCGAAGAACAGCTAGCCGAGGCTAGACGGGTAGTGGACTATCTCCAAGGCCTACTCCAGTCCACACAGCCCGGAGGGGAGACAGGTTCCAATCGCCTCTCTCCCTCTCCCTCTGGAGAACCAGATGGCCAGAGACAGGCCCAGTTGGGGCCACAAGGGGGTCCCGTGCCGGAACAACAACAAACCCCAATAAGACCACCCACGAGGTGGCAACCACGAGGAAAAGGTCGAGGCAGAGGCAGGATTCTGAATGGCTACCGTGTGCGGCAGGTGCACTGTTGGACGTGTGGGACCCTCGGACACATTTCTCGGGACTGTGTAGAGCGGGACCATCTATCCACAACAGGGCGTGTTTGTACAGAAACAGGTGGCGGGCCCCTCCCAACCACGGGCCCCTCTCAAGGAACTGTGACTGGACCAAATAGGTACGTGGCTTTCTCCTCCGAACAGGCTCCAGGGAACCATGGCGATGATGGCATACCACCAGGACATGTTCTGGGCCCGATGACCCCAGGGTCATCCGGTCACAGGCAACTGACCCACCGGGTCCCACAGCCCGGGGGAGACCGCCAGTGTTGTTGGACCTGTGGAGTGAAAGGTCATTTTCAAGGGTCATGTCTGCAGAGGCCACCGGCAGAATAAAAATATATGCAACTGACTAGGGTAGAGGTGGGATATATTGAATGATAAAATATGCTCCTAATTAGATAAAAATAAAAAATAAAAATAGATAGAGGTGTTAGGTGATTAGATTATGAATGAAAGTTACTAAAAACGGATGTATGAGTGACTGACAAATGCATGAACTAATCAGACTAACAAGAGGATCAAATTATGTTAAACAGTTAATCGATATTAGACAGTGTGATGATGTGACACTGCGGCAGCTAGTGATCAGTAAATTATCCATGCTTGGTCAACATTCAGATTGATCAAGAGGTGGACTGCATGATTAAGAAATTGAAAAGACTCATAGTTGTTTCTAGTATTTTATAGTATTGACAGAAGCATATTAACAGTTATGAGCAATAGGATAGGTGTATATTTACTTTTATTTTTACTTCTCTTTTCTAGTGTGTTACGAGCAATTCCTGACTTAGGCCGGGAGCGTACATTTTGTTTATTCATTTGATTTCCCTTTTTGTTTCTTAGTTAAAAATGAGCTCAGAAGAAAAAAGAATAAGCTCACAAGTTTGGTTTATTTTTTCATTTATTGGTTTGGCAGCGTTTTCTTTGTGTTTTGTTTTCTGTTTTCTTTCTTTCTGTGTTTTTTTCTTAGGGTACCTGGCAAGCTGGGAGTGATCTCGACACATCAGGACGGGGTAGTATATGTCTGTAAAATGGACTGGGAACAAAGTGAAGGAACATGAGCTAGTTATGGATTTTTGTTCTCCGCCCATTGAATACCCAGTTTTAGGGGCTGGGGGTGTGTCGTGGTTGGTGATAGTGTTGGGAAGCATGATTCTCTGTACATTAATGAAGCTCAATAGATTTGGTCGCTATTGGCCAAATTAGTCTTGTGTAGGGTGTGAACATGTGCAATTGATAATTGGCTTGTGATGTGGAAGATGTGTGTTTAAGGCGGACTGTGATTTGTTGCCATACACACAGGTTACTGGGAGAATGGATGTGTCAGTGCTGACTGTCCGGTCCGGGGTGCAGCTGTCCAAAATCAAAGGAAGACGGTAACGATGTTTGAATGTGTATTCCACATCGAGAGGTGGAGGAGTATACTGTTTTGACAGCATAATATAATGAGAGCCATGTGAATTTTTCAGAATTTTGAAATTTAATGATCTAGAAGCCATAAAATATATAGATAAAAGATTTGGAAAAGAAAGTTGTCAAAGCTCAGACCAGTAAAGAGAGTCTGAGGGATGGAAATTATGGATTCTCAATCAATTGTTGTGGTAGAAGTGTCTTGCACTGTCCCCCGAAGGATATATATTCACTACAGGATACGGATGGGAGATTGGGGGATCCGCAGTCATCAGAGAATGGTACAAGGAAGACCGAGGACTCCATCGGAACTGTTGATGCAGGACACTGGCTAGTGTCTACCCAGCGGTTCCATGGGGAGCCACAACACTGCGGAGAACCAGGAGACGCCTACCTCTCGGGCCGGGAGAGTCTTGGCCAACGCAGTGACCGAGTCTTGAGGCTTCAGAGGGAAACGACAGACAACCAACGAGGAGACAGGCGGCTAGGCCTCAGCAACAACTCCGGTTGTCAACAGAAGCAAGGCCTCAACTATTGACCAGGGGGTCAACAAGCGAAGGGGGGGAGCTGCTATCGCCCCTATCGACGACCAGGCGGAGGGGAGGAGAAACAAACCTCTTCCACTAATCCGAGGGTCAACGAGGGTCGAGCAGCAAGCAACGACCTCCCCACCGCTGTGACAGCAATAGAAGATACAGCAGGGGGCTCTACCCCCTAATAAGGTCAACACGAGTCAAGATGTTCTTGACAGAAGATGGGGTGTATTAGAAAGGCAATTTGCTTTCTGAGTTACACCCAGCAGTCGTGATACTGCGCCAGCTCTGAGCAACAAAGAGGAGGCCAGGTCAAATCTAGAAAACATAGACCCCTCCTCCTCAAATGCTCCAAGTCAGAATTTGACAACTCACAGTTGAGACCAATAGAAAACAAGTTATTAAAGACTGTGCACATGATCACAAAAACTGAAATGGCTAATTTGAATTTTAGGATCTGAGTGTGACAAATCAGATATATATTTTATCCTAATATGATTTAAAATGTCTTAAGTGTTATCTAGATAGTAGTGTGTAGAGATTGATATCTATGTTTGACATATTAAGGATAGGTAAACTATCCAAGTGGGGAACTGTGGTAAATTCCCAAACATAGACTCATGATTAACTAATGTGTAGAAATACTTGGCTCTCAAAACAATAATTCATAGATTGTGTGTGTGTTTACATAGACTGATTGCCATTGTCACCCCAGGAGGGCATTTGCATATAGTGGCAGCTGGGGTAATACTTGCTTCCCTTTAGGGGGTGGGTAAGACAAAGGGCAGGAAATTCTAGAGAAACATGTCTCCTTTTAGGAGACATCAAAGAGCCAACTGGTCTGCCAAAGACAATGATTCTACATGTGACCATCAAAGGTCTGATCACACACACACATAGTCACACACACACACACACACTCACACACACACACACACACACACATTTTCAAATACACATACACACACACACACACATTCAGACACACACACTCACACACACACATTTTCAAATACACATACACACCCACACACACATTCAGACACACACACACACACACAGACACACACATAGACTCACACACACACACATTCAGACACACACACACACACAGACAGACACACACACACACACAGACAGACAGACACACACACACACACACACACATAGACACACACACCCACACACAGACACATAGACACACACACACACACAGAGAAGATCACTATTGAAATCTCCAAACAAGCTAACTATTTCCTGGTATATTGTACTTGTAATCTTGAATTAAGTCATTGAAGTAAGGTAAAATATAATTAGGTTTGGTCATACTTAAATGTCTACAATTAGTTAATGTGTCTGTGCTATTTTCATTTATGTTCAATATGATTAATTGATTGTTCTATATGGTATTGATTTGTAGTCTATTAAGCTAAAAGAAGGATTAGATTTGTTAGATATTTTGATAAAGAAAGATGTCTGTGTTTATGTAATCAATATATCTTGAGGTTCATCAAAGTATTAACAAAGTCAAGAAATGTGTTTAAGTAAAATATAGGGAAAATATTCTCTGGGTAAATGTGAAGGGGGTGGGGCTATTAAGCCAAACCCCTATTTTTCAAATACCAGCTTAGAAGTCCTGTGATTGGGGCAAATAATGTGATGATGTCATCAACTCCGAGACACTGGGCCTAGGCTATAAGAATGGGTGTGTGATGGGGGGAGAGGGACTCTGAAACAACCAACCCAACAGGACAGACCTCTCCAACCATCTCACCCATCTACAGCAGGTCAGCAGGAGAACAAAGGACTTTTTGGAGGGAAAACAGACTGCTTTGTTTTGTCAGCCAGACAAACAAAGACCATCAACAACTTATCAACTATCATTCTTTATACTGTAATATTAGTCTGGTTGTTATCACTTACGGCATAGTGTTTGTGATTACAACTATAGCATTTTCTTATTGTAATTTGTATACACTCTTAAACTTTGATTAAACAACTGTTAAACTACCTTCCTCCTAATTCCTTCTGCCTGACCGCTCAGTTTTAACAGAAGTGATTCCCAGAGCTTTAAGGTATTGAATCACAACGCAGAGTACTAACAAACAGGTTCTGATCAGAGCAGAACCGAAACAGCTTGGGAATCCACTTCAACTGCACTGTGGTGAATCTAGGATTATCTCTGCTGCTTTCCAATATAGGGGTTGGTCAAATGTAACTACTGGGGCAAGGTGGTGTTTGGATGCCAGTGTTGACAGAATGCATGTTTTGTCTCCGGAGTACATGTCTATCATTGGTAAGTATCTCACTGAAGACTGGATGTTCATCTCCCTTATGAATAATGTGCATCATCCCCTGCCAACCAGGTGCAGGCTGTTTGAAATTGAACGATAACTCCCAAAGCAGATCAACCATCTTGTTACATTCTGCGAGTCTTGGAAGTTCTTTAAATGTGGTGTCTCAGCAAAAGTGTTTGGCAAAGTGATAATCTATTATCACAACTTTTGACCTCTGCACAAGATTCAGTTCATTAATTCTGAACCTCGGAATCCTTTGGTCTGTCTTCTGTCCTGGTGTCAAGGCAGCTATCATGCCCATCCCATGAAATGTCCCTTTCCCATCAATTGTTAGAATATTATGATCTACATTGTCTGCAGCAAATAAGACGGTCGTGTTCAACACATCAATATCCTTACCAAGCATGTTTGGTGCAGTACAATTTGCAGCATTCATTTCAAACCTCTGCAGTTCAGAATAGGAAGAGCAGAATCCCATCTTATTCAGCATATCTACAATGAACCGAGACCGGTTTAAGTGGTGCATTTGCACTGCTAGGCCAATTTGCAAAGGGGCAAGGACAGCTCGTGGTCGGACTGCCTGTATGATTGCGTGGACATTACTAGCAATTTTCTGCTCTGTCTCTTTACCGACAAACAAAGCTTTTAACACAATGTGGAGTGATTGTGGAATATAATCAAGGGCATTCTGTAGTTTTAGTGTCTCTGTAGTCGGGTACTCATTAACAGGTGGAACATTAGTCATTATGTCACTTTTTATGAGTTTTGCAGCTGTTTCAAGTAAGTGTCTCTTGTCAGACTCTTCATCACTGTTTTGTTTTGTGTTGTTATAGTAGGATCTGAGTATGTCTGATGTTCTCTCTCTTATTGTAACAATACAATCCAAGCCATCTCCTTCTGCAATAAATATGCTATTTGCATATCGTTGCATCAGCAATGTTTTTAGGTATTGATTACTATATGGGATGGAATCGGCCTTAGACAAATAGTCTTGCATTTTACACCTAAGTGCAGAAACGGTCAGCTGTCCATCATCATTCGTTTCAAAGTAAGCACATTTTTTTTATTGAGATATATGGCCATTTTAAGCTTGGTCTGCCACCATTTTGGACGCCATCTTGAAAATGAAGCCTTTCTGGAACGTGTATTTTCCTAGATTTTTAGTATGTTAGTGAACATGCCCAGAGGTACCAGAATCAGTTGAGAAATCCTTTGCACCATATTCTCAATTTGAGATATAGCCATTTTAATATCTCCACCGCCATCTGGGACGCCATCTTGGAAATGGCGGCTTTCGGGGGGGGTCGATTTTGGTCGACTTTTAGTATGTTATTTAGCACGCCCAATACTATCGGAATCCATCGAAAACCCTTTTGTATCAATTTTTTTTGGGTTAAGTGGGTTTTCATAGATTGACTCGCCTATTGTGTAAGGTGACCGTTGAGTGTGGGTCGTGTGCAGCATGTGTGTGTGTGTGTTCATGCTAAAGTGACTGCTAGTGTGTGAGCGTGTACAGTGTGTGTGTCGTGTGTGTGCTCATGTGTGCTTGTGTGTGGAGAGTTCAGTGTGCAAGACTCTGATGGCCTGGGGGAAGAAGCTGAGCCGAAGTCTCTCTGTCCTAGTTGCTGGTGTTTGCAGGCGTTTGCCTGACCGCAGCAGCTTGAACAGGCTGTTGTTTGGGTGGTGAGGGTCTTTCATTATTCTGCAGGCTCTGGATTTGCACCTCTTGTTGTATAGGACCTGCAGGGGTGGTAGTGCAATACCCATGGTACGCTCGGCTGAGCGCACCCCTCTCTGTAGGGCCTTCTTGTCATGTGACGTGCTGTTTCCATACCAGGCAGTGATGTTTCCAGTCAAGATGCTCTCTACAGCTCCGGAGTAGAAGGACTGGAGTATCTTTCCCGATACTCTGAACTTCCTTAACTGTCTCAAGTGGTAGAGGCGCTGCTTCGCCTTTTTTATGACTGAGTCTATGTGTGTTGTCCATGTCAGATCCTCTGAGATGTGGACCCCCAGGTACTTGAAGCTGCTCACCCTGTCCCCGGTAGCCCAGTTTATCCTCAGTGGTGTGTGTGTCCCCTGCTGTCTCCTCCTAAAATCCATGATCAGCTCCTTGGTTTTAGCAATGTTCAGGAGCAGGCTGTTGTCCTGGCACCAGCGTTCCAGTACCTCAACCTCCTCCCAGTAGGCCTTCTCGTCGTTGTCCGAGATCAGCCCCACCACCGCTGTGTCGTCTGCAAACTTCACTATGGAGTTGGAGCTGAACTTGGCCACACAGTCATGTGTGTATAGTGAATACAGCCCTGGGGGGACCCGATGCTCAGGGTGATGGTGTTGGAGGTCTGACCCCCCACCCTGACCGCCTGGGGCCTTTCACTCAGAAAGTCCAGTATCCAGGCACTCAGAGCGGAGCTCAGACCCAGCTCGATCAGCTTGTCCACCAGTCTGGTGGGGACTATGGTGTTGAACGCTGAGCTGTAGTCAATGAACAACAGTCTCACATAGCCCCCCGTCTGGCAGTCTAGGTGAGAGAGGGTGCTGTGTAGTACTTGGGAGACCGCATCGTCAGTGGACCTGTTTGGCCTGTATGCAAATTGCATAGGGTCCATATCACTGGGGAGGGAGGCACAAATGTGATCCTTGACCAGCCTCTCAAAACACTTCATGACCACAGAGGTGAGTACTGTTAAGATTCCTTATGAGCCTTTTGAAAAAGCCCTCCTAGTTTCGAGAGTTACATTAAAGAGAAAGATGGAGAACGATACCCTAACCCTGGTAGAGACACATCAAGGACACAGATGAGAGTCAAGTGTCCTCTCTCTCCACCTGGTAGAGACACATCAAGGACACAGATGAGAGTCAAGTGTCCTCTCTCTCCACCTGGTAGAGACACATCAAGGACACAGATGAGAGTCAAGTGTCTCCTCTCTCTCCACCTGGTAGAGACACATCAAGGACACAGATGAGAGTCAAGTGTCCTCTCTCTCCACCTGTAGAGACACATCAAGGACACAGATGAGAGTCAAGTGTCCTCTCTCTCCACCTGGTAGAGACACATCAAGGACACAGATGAGAGTCAAGTGTCTCCTCTCTCTCCACCTGGTAGAGACACATCAAGGACACAGATGAGAGTCAAGTGTCCTCTCTCTTCACCTGGTAGAGACACATCAAGGACACAGATGATAGTCAAGTGTCCTCTCTCTCCACCTGGTAGAGACACATCAAGGACACAGATGAGAGTCAAGTGTCCTCTCTCTCCACCTGTAGAGACACATCAAGGACACAGATGAGAGTCAAGTGTCCTCTCTCTCCACCTGGTAGAGACACATCAAGGACACAGATGAGAGTTAAGTGTCCTCTCTCTCCACCTGGTAGAGACACATCAAGGACACAAGTGTCCTCTCTCTCCACCTGTAGAGACACACCAAGGACACAGATGAGAGTCAAGTGTCCTCTCTCTCCACCTGGTAGAGACACATCAAGGACACAGATGAGAGTCAAGTGTCCTCTCTCTCCACCTGGTAGAGACACATCAAGGACACAGATGAGAGTCAAGTGTCTCCTCTCTCTCCACCTGGTAGAGACACATCAAGGACACAGATGAGAGTCAAGTGTCCTCTCTCTCCACCTGGTAGAGACACATCAAGGACACAGATGAGAGTCAAGTGTCTCCTCTCTCCACCTGGTAGAGACACATCAAGGACACAGATGAGAGTTAAGTGTCCTCTCTCTTCACCGGGTAGAGACACATCAAGGACACAGATGATAGTCAAGTGTCCTCTCTCTCCACCTGGTAGAGACACATCAAGGACACAGATGAGAGTCAAGTGTCCTCTCTCTCCACCTGTAGAGACACATCAAGGACACAGATGAGAGTCAAGTGACCTCTCTCTCCACCTGGTAGAGACACATCAAGGACACAGATGAGAGTTAAGTGTCCTCTCTCTCCACCTGGTAGAGACACATCAAGGACACAGATGAGAGTCAAGTGTCCTCTCTCTCCACCTGTAGAGACACATCAAGGACACAGATGAGAGTCAAGTGTCCTCTCTCTCCACCTGGTAGAGACACATCAAGGACACAGATGAGAGTCAAGTGTCCTCTCTCTCCACCTGGTAGAGACACATCAAGGACACAGATGATAGTCAAGTGTCCTCTCTCTCCACCTGTAGAGACACATCAAGGACACAGATGAGAGTCAAGTGTCCTCTCTCTCCACCTGGTAGAGACACATCAAGGACACAGATGAGAGTCAAGTGTCCTCTCTCTCCACCTGTAGAGACACATCAAGGACACAGATGAGAGTCAAGTGTCTCCTCTCTCTCCACCTGGTAGAGACACATCAAGGACACAGATGAGAGTCAAGTGTCTCCTCTCTCTCCACCTGGTAGAGACACATCAAGGACACAGATGAGAGTCAAGTGTCCTCTCTCTCCACCTGGTAGAGACACATCAAGGACACAGATGAGAGTCAAGTGTCCTCTCTCTTCACCTGTAGAGACACATCAAGGACACAGATGAGAGTCAAGTGTCTCCTCTCTCTCCACCTGGTAGAGACACATCAAGGACACAGATGAGAGTCAAGTGTCTCCTCTCTCTCCACCTGTAGAGACACATCAAGGACACAGATGAGAGTCAAGTGTCTCCTCTCTCTCCACCTGTAGAGACACATCAATAACACAGATGAGAGTCAAGTGTCTCCTCTCTCTCCACCTGGTAGAGACACATCAAGGACACAGATGAGAGTCAAGTGTCTCCTCTCTCCACCTGGTAGAGACACATCAAGGACACAGATGAGAGTTAAGTGTCCTCTCTCTTCACCGGGTAGAGACACATCAAGGACACAGATGATAGTCAAGTGTCCTCTCTCTCCACCTGGTAGAGACACATCAAGGACACAGATGAGAGTCAAGTGTCCTCTCTCTCCACCTGTAGAGACACATCAAGGACACAGATGAGAGTCAAGTGACCTCTCTCTCCACCTGGTAGAGACACATCAAGGACACAGATGAGAGTTAAGTGTCCTCTCTCTCCACCTGGTAGAGACACATCAAGGACACAGATGAGAGTCAAGTGTCCTCTCTCTCCACCTGTAGAGACACATCAAGGACACAGATGAGAGTCAAGTGTCCTCTCTCTCCACCTGGTAGAGACACATCAAGGACACAGATGAGAGTCAAGTGTCCTCTCTCTCCACCTGGTAGAGACACATCAAGGACACAGATGAGAGTCAAGTGTCCTCTCTCTCCACCTGTAGAGACACATCAAGGACACAGATGAGAGTCAAGTGTCCTCTCTCTCCACCTGGTAGAGACACATCAAGGACACAGATGAGAGTCAAGTGTCTCCTCTATCTCCACCTGTAGAGACACATCAAGGACACAGATGAGGGTCAAGTGTCCTCTCTCTCCACCTGGTAGAGACACATCAAGGACACAGATGATAGTCAAGTGTCCTCTCCCTCCACCTGGTAGAGACACATCAAGGACACAGATGATAGTCAAGTGTCCTCTCTCTCCACCTGGTAGAGACACATCAAGGACACAGATGAGAGTCAAGTGTCCTCTCTCTCCACCTGATAGCGACACATCAAGGACACAGATGAGAGTCAAGTGTCCTCTCTCTCCACCTGTAGAGACACATCAATGACACAGATGAGAGTCAAGTGTCCTCTCTCTCCACCTGTAGAGACACATCAAGGACACAGATGAGAGTCAAGTGTCCTCTCGCTCCACCTGGTAGAGACACATCAAGGACACAGATGAGAGTCAAGTGTCCTCTCTCTCCACCTGGTAGAGACACATCAAGGACACAGATGAGAGTCAAGTGTCCTCTCTCTCCACCTGGTAGAGACACATCAAGGACACAGATGAGAGTCAAGTGTCCTCTCTCTCCACCTGGTAGAGACACATCAAGGACACAGATGAGGGTCAAGTGTCCTCTCTCTCCACCTGGTAGAGACACATCAAGGACACAGATGAGAGTCAAGTGTCCTCTCTCTCCACCTGTAGAGACACATCAAGGACACAGATGAGAGTCAAGTGTCTCCTCTCTCTCCACCTGGTAGAGATACATCAAGGACACAGATGAGAGTCAAGTGTCCTCTCTCTCCACCTGTAGAGACACATCAAGGACACAGATGAGAGTCAAGTGTCCTCTCTCTCCACCTGGTAGAGACACATCAAGGACACAGATGAGAGTCAAGTGTCTCCTCTCTCTCCACCTGGTAGAGACACATCAAGGACACAGATGAGAGTCAAGTGTCCTCTCTCTTCACCTGTAGAGACACATCAAGGACACAGATGAGAGCCAAGTGTCTCCTCTCTCCACCTGGTAGAGACACATCAAGGACACAGATGAGAGTCAAGTGTCTCCTCTCTCTCCACCTGGTAGAGACACATCAAGGACACAGATGAGAGTCAAGTGTCCTCTCTCTCCACCTGGTAGAGACACATCAAGGACACAGATGAGAGTCAAGTGTCTCCTCTCTCCACCTGGTAGAGACACATCAAGGACACAGATGAGAGTTAAGTGTCCTCTCTCTCCACCTGTAGAGACACATCAAGGACACAGATGAGAGCCAAGTGTCCTCTCTCTCCACCTGGTAGAGACACATCAAGGACTCAGATGAGAGTTAAGTGTCCTCTCGCTCCACCTGGTAGAGACACATCAAGGACACAGATGAGAGTCAGGTGTCCTCTCTCTCCACCTGGTAGAGACACATCAAGGACACAGATGAGAGTCAAGTGTCCTCTCTCTCCACCTGTAGAGACACATCAAGGACACAGATGAGAGTCAAGTGTCCTCTCTCTCCACCTGGTAGAGACACATCAAGGACACAGATGAGAGTCAAGTGTCCTCTCTCTCCACCTGGTAGAGACACATCAAGGACACAGATGAGAGTCAAGTGTCCTCTCTCTCCACCTGTAGAGACACATCAAGGACACAGATGAGAGTCAAGTGTCCTCTCTCTCCACCTGGTAGAGACACATCAAGGACACAGATGAGAGTCAAGTGTCCTCTCTCTCCACCTGTAGAGACACATCAAGGACACAGATGAGAGTCAAGTGTCCTCTCTCTCCACCTGGTAGAGACACATCAAGGACACAGATGAGAGTCAAGTGTCCTCTCTCTCCACCTGTAGAGACACATCAAGGACACAGATGAGAGTCAAGTGTCCTCTCTCTCCACCTGTAGAGACACATCAAGGACACAGATGAGGGTCAAGTGTCTCCTCTCTCTCCACCTGTAGAGACACATCAAGGACACAGATGAGAGTCAAGTGTCCTCTCTCTCCACCTGGTAGAGACACATCAAGGACACAGATGAGAGTCAAGTGTCTCCTCTCTCTCCACCTGGTAGAGATACATCAAGGACACAGATGAGAGTCAAGTGTCCTCTCTCTCCACCTGGTAGAGACACATCAAGGACACAGATGAGAGTCAAGTGTCCTCTCTCTCCACCTGTAGAGACACATCAAGGACACAGATGAGAGTCAAGTGTCCTCTCTATCCACCTGGTAGAGACACATCAAGGACACAGATGAGAGTCAAGTGTCTTCTCTCTCCACCTGGTAGAGACACATCAAGGACACAGATGATAGTCAAGTGTCCTCTCTCTCCACCTGTAGAGACACATCAAGGACACAGATGAGAGTCAAGTGTCCTCTCTCTCCACCTGGTAGAGACACATCAAGGACACAGATGAGAGTCAAGTGTCCTCTCTCTCCACCTGTAGAGACACATCAAGGACACAGATGAGAGTCAAGTGTCCTCTCTCTCCACCTGGTAGAGACACATCAAGGACACAGATGAGAGTCAAGTGTCCTCTCTCTCCACCTGGTAGAGACACATCAAGGACACAGATGAGAGTCAAGTGTCCTCTCTCTTCACCTGGTAGAGACACATCAAGGACACAGATGATAGTCAAGTGTCCTCTCTCTCCACCTGTAGAGACACATCAAGGACACAGATGAGAGTCAAGTGTCCTCTCTCTTCACCTGTAGAGACACATCAAGGACACAGATGAGAGTCAAGTGTCCTCTCTCTCCACCTGGTAGAGACACATCAAGGACACAGATGAGAGTCAAGTGTCCTCTCTCTCCACCTGTAGAGACACATCAAGGACACAGATGAGGGTCAAGTGTCCTCTCTCTCCACCTGGTAGAGACACATCAAGGACACAGATGATAGTCAAGTGTCCTCTCTCTCCACCTGGTAGAGACACATCAAGGACACAGATGATAGTCAAGTGTCCTCTCTCTCCACCTGGTAGAGACACATCAAGGACACAGATGAGAGTCAAGTGTCCTCTGTCTCCACCTGGTAGAGACACATCAAGGACACAGATGAGAGTCAAGTGTCCTCTCTCTCCACCTGGTAGAGACACATCAAGGACACAGATGAGAGTCAAGTGTCCTCTCTCTCCACCTGGTAGAGACACATCAAGGACACAGATGAGAGTCAAGTGTCCTCTCTCTCCACCTGTAGAGACACATCAAGGACACAGATGAGAGTCAAGTGTCCTCTCTCTCCACCTGTAGAGACACATCAAGGACACAGATGAGGGTCAAGTGTCCTGTCTCTCCATCTGGTAGAGACACATCAAGGACACAGATGAGAGTCAAGTGTCCTCTCTCTCCACCTGTAGAGACACATCAAGGACACAGATGAGAGTCAAGTGTCCTCTCTCTCCACCTGGTAGAGACACATCAAGGACACAGATGAGAGTCAAGTGTCCTCTCTCTCCACCTGGTAGAGACACATCAAGGACACAGATGAGAGTCAAGTGTCCTCTCTCTCCACCTGTAGAGACACATCAAGGACACAGATGAGAGTCAAGTGTCCTCTCTCTCCACCTGGTAGAGAAACATCAAGGACACAGATGAGAGTCAAGTGTCTCCTCTCTCTCCACCTGGTAGAGATACATCAAGGACACAGATGAGAGTCAAGTGTCCTCTCTCTCCACCTGTAGAGACACATCAAGGACACAGATGAGAGTCAAGTGTCCTCTCTCTCCACCTGGTAGAGACACATCAAGGACACAGATGAGAGTCAAGTGTCCTCTCTCTCCACCTGGTAGAGACACTTCAAGGACACAGATGAGAGTCAAGTGTCCTCTCTCTCCACCTGTAGAGACACATCAAGGACACAGATGAGAGTCAAGTGTCCTCTCTCTCCACCTGTAGAGACACATCAAGGACACAGATGAGAGTCAAGTGTCTCCTCTCTCTCCACCTGGTAGAGACACATCAAGGACACAGATGAGAGTCAAGTGTCCTCTCTCTCCACCTGGTAGAGACACATCAAGGACACAGATGATAGTCAAGTGTCCTCTCTCTCCACCTGGTAGAGACACATCAAGGACACAGATGAGAGTCAAGTGTCCTCTCTCTCCACCTGGTAGAGACACATCAAGGACACAGATGAGAGTTAAGTGTCCTCTCTCTCCACCTGTAGAGACACATCAAGGACACAGATGAAAGTCAAGTGTCCTCTCTCTCCACCTGGTAGAGACACATCAAGGACACAGATGAGAGTCAAGTGTCCTCTCTCTCCACCTGGTAGAGACACATCAAGGACACAGATGAGAGTCAAGTGTCCTCTCTCTCCACCTGTAGAGACACATCAAGGACACAGATGAGAGTCAAGTGTCCTCTCTCTCCACCTGTAGAGACACATCAAGGACACAGATGAGGGTCAAGTGTCCTCTCTCTCCACCTGGTAGAGACACATCAAGGACACAGATGAGAGTCAAGTGTCCTCTCTCTTCACCTGTAGAGACACATCAAGGACACAGATGAGGGTCAAGTGTCCTCTCTCTTCACCTGTAGAGACACATCAAGGACACAGATGAGAGTCAAGTGTCCTCTCTCTTCACTTGTAGAGACACATCAAGGACACAGATGAGAGTCAAGTGTCCTCTCTCTCCACCAGGTAGAGACACATCAAGGACACAGATGAGAGTCAAGTGTCTCCTCTATCCACCTGTAGAGACACATCAAGGACACAGATAAGAGTCAAGTGTCTCCTCTCTCTCCACCTGGTAGAGACACATCAAGGACACAGATGAGAGACAAGTGTCCTCTCTCTCCACCTGTAGAGACACATCAAGGACACAGATGAGAGTCAAGTGGCCTCTCTCTCCACCTGTAGAGACACATCAAGGACACAGATGAGAGTCAAGTCTCCTCTCTCTTCACCTGGTAGAGACACATCAAGGACACAGATGAGAGTTAAGTGTCTCCTCTCTCTCCACCTGTAGAGACACATCAAGGACACAGATGATAGACAAGTGTCCTCTCTCTCCACCTGGTAGAGACACATCAAGGACACAGATGAGAGTCAAGTGTCCTCTCTCTCCACCTGGTAGAGACACATCAAGGACACAGATGAGAGTCAAGTGTCCTCTCTCTCCACCTGTAGAGATACATCAAGGACACAGATGAGAGTCAAGTGTCCTCTCTCTCCACCTGGTAGAGACACATCAAGGACACAGATGAGGGTCAAGTGTCCTCTCTCTTCACCTGTAGAGACACATCAAGGACACAGATGAGAGTCAAGTGTCCTCTCTCTCCACCTGGTAGAGACACATCAAGGACACAGATGAGAGTCAAGTGTCCTCTCTCTCCACCTGTAGAGACACATCAAGGACACAGATGAGGGTCAAGTGTCCTCTCTCTCCACCTGGTAGAGACACATCAAGGACACAGATGAGAGTTAAGTGTCCTCTCTCTCCACCTGTAGAGACACATCAAGGACACAGATGAGAGTCAAGTGTCCTCTCTCTCCACCTGTAGAGACACATCAAGGACACAGATGAGAGTCAAGTGTCCTCTCTCTCCACCTGGTAGAGACACATCAAGGACACAGATGAGAGTCAAGTGTCTCCTCTCTCTCCACCTGGTAGAGATACATCAAGGACACAGATGAGAGTCAAGTGTCCTCTCTCTCCACCTGGTAGAGACACATCAAGGACACAGATGAGAGTCAAGTGTCCTCTCTCTCCACCTGTAGAGACACATCAAGGACACAGATGAGAGTCAAGTGTCCTCTCTATCCACCTGGTAGAGACACATCAAGGACACAGATGAGAGTCAAGTGTCTTCTCTCTCCACCTGGTAGAGACACATCAAGGACACAGATGATAGTCAAGTGTCCTCTCTCTCCACCTGTAGAGACACATCAAGGACACAGATGAGAGTCAAGTGTCCTCTCTCTCCACCTGGTAGAGACACATCAAGGACACAGATGAGAGTCAAGTGTCCTCTCTCTCCACCTGTAGAGACACATCAAGGACACAGATGAGAGTCAAGTGTCCTCTCTCTCCACCTGGTAGAGACACATCAAGGACACAGATGAGAGTCAAGTGTCCTCTCTCTCCACCTGGTAGAGACACATCAAGGACACAGATGAGAGTCAAGTGTCCTCTCTCTTCACCTGGTAGAGACACATCAAGGACACAGATGATAGTCAAGTGTCCTCTCTCTCCACCTGTAGAGACACATCAAGGACACAGATGAGAGTCAAGTGTCTTCTCTCTTCACCTGTAGAGACAAATCAAGGACACAGATGAGAGTCAAGTGTCCTCTCTCTCCACCTGTAGAGACACATCAAGGACACAGATGAGGGTCAAGTGTCCTCTCTCTCCACCTGGTAGAGACACATCAAGGACACAGATGAGAGTCAAGTGTCCTCTCTCTCCACCTGGTAGAGACACATCAAGGACACAGATGATAGTCAAGTGTCCTCTCTCTCCACCTGGTAGAGACACATCAAGGACACAGATGAGAGTCAAGTGTCCTCTCTCTCCACCTGGTAGAGACACATCAAGGACACAGATGAGAGTCAAGTGTCCTCTCTCTCCACCTGGTAGAGACACATCAAGGACACAGATGAGAGTCAAGTGTCCTCTCTCTCCACCTGGTAGAGACACATCAAGGACACAGATGAGAGTCAAGTGTCCTCTCTCTCCACCAGGTAGAGACACATCAAGGACACAGATGAGAGTCAAGTGTCTCCTCTATCCACCTGTAGAGACACATCAAGGACACAGATAAGAGTCAAGTGTCTCCTCTCTCTCCACCTGGTAGAGACACATCAAGGACACAGATGAGAGACAAGTGTCCTCTCTCTCCACCTGTAGAGACACATCAAGGACACAGATGAGAGTCAAGTGGCCTCTCTCTCCACCTGTAGAGACACATCAAGGACACAGATGAGAGTCAAGTCTCCTCTCTCTTCACCTGGTAGAGACACATCAAGGACACAGATGAGAGTTAAGTGTCTCCTCTCTCTCCACCTGTAGAGACACATCAAGGACACAGATGATAGACAAGTGTCCTCTCTCTCCACCTGGTAGAGACACATCAAGGACACAGATGAGAGTCAAGTGTCCTCTCTCTCCACCTGGTAGAGACACATCAAGGACACAGATGAGAGTCAAGTGTCCTCTCTCTCCACCTGTAGAGATACATCAAGGACACAGATGAGAGTCAAGTGTCCTCTCTCTCCACCTGGTAGAGACACATCAAGGACACAGATGAGGGTCAAGTGTCCTCTCTCTTCACCTGTAGAGACACATCAAGGACACAGATGAGAGTCAAGTGTCCTCTCTCTCCACCTGGTAGAGACACATCAAGGACACAGATGAGAGTCAAGTGTCCTCTCTCTCCACCTGTAGAGACACATCAAGGACACAGATGAGGGTCAAGTGTCCTCTCTCTCCACCTGGTAGAGACACATCAAGGACACAGATGAGAGTTAAGTGTCCTCTCTCTCCACCTGTAGAGACACATCAAGGACACAGATGAGAGTCAAGTGTCCTCTCTCTCCACCTGTAGAGACACATCAAGGACACAGATGAGAGTCAAGTGTCCTCTCTCTCCACCTGGTAGAGACACATCAAGGACACAGATGAGAGTCAAGTGTCTCCTCTCTCTCCACCTGGTAGAGATACATCAAGGACACAGATGAGAGTCAAGTGTCCTCTCTCTCCACCTGGTAGAGACACATCAAGGACACAGATGAGAGTCAAGTGTCCTCTCTCTCCACCTGTAGAGACACATCAAGGACACAGATGAGAGTCAAGTGTCCTCTCTATCCACCTGGTAGAGACACATCAAGGACACAGATGAGAGTCAAGTGTCTTCTCTCTCCACCTGGTAGAGACACATCAAGGACACAGATGATAGTCAAGTGTCCTCTCTCTCCACCTGTAGAGACACATCAAGGACACAGATGAGAGTCAAGTGTCCTCTCTCTCCACCTGGTAGAGACACATCAAGGACACAGATGAGAGTCAAGTGTCCTCTCTCTCCACCTGTAGAGACACATCAAGGACACAGATGAGAGTCAAGTGTCCTCTCTCTCCACCTGGTAGAGACACATCAAGGACACAGATGAGAGTCAAGTGTCCTCTCTCTCCACCTGGTAGAGACACATCAAGGACACAGATGAGAGTCAAGTGTCCTCTCTCTTCACCTGGTAGAGACACATCAAGGACACAGATGATAGTCAAGTGTCCTCTCTCTCCACCTGTAGAGACACATCAAGGACACAGATGAGAGTCAAGTGTCTTCTCTCTTCACCTGTAGAGACAAATCAAGGACACAGATGAGAGTCAAGTGTCCTCTCTCTCCACCTGTAGAGACACATCAAGGACACAGATGAGGGTCAAGTGTCCTCTCTCTCCACCTGGTAGAGACACATCAAGGACACAGATGAGAGTCAAGTGTCCTCTCTCTCCACCTGGTAGAGACACATCAAGGACACAGATGATAGTCAAGTGTCCTCTCTCTCCACCTGGTAGAGACACATCAAGGACACAGATGAGAGTCAAGTGTCCTCTCTCTCCACCTGGTAGAGACACATCAAGGACACAGATGAGAGTCAAGTGTCCTCTCTCTCCACCTGGTAGAGACACATCAAGGACACAGATGAGAGTCAAGTGTCCTCTCTCTCCACCTGGTAGAGACACATCAAGGACACAGATGAGAGTCAAGTGTCCTCTCTCTCCACCTGTAGAGACACATCAAGGACACAGATGAGAGTCAAGTGTCCTCTCTCTCCACCTGTAGAGACACATCAAGGACACAGATGAGGGTCAAGTGTCCTGTCTCTCCATCTGGTAGAGACACATCAAGGACACAGATGAGAGTCAAGTGTCCTCTCTCTCCACCTGTAGAGACACATCAAGGACACAGATGAGAGTCAAGTGTCCTCTCTCTCCACCTGGTAGAGACACATCAAGGACACAGATGAGAGTCAAGTGTCCTCTCTCTCCACCTGGTAGAGACACATCAAGGACACAGATGAGAGTCAAGTGTCCTCTCTCTCCACCTGTAGAGACACATCAAGGACACAGATGAGAGTCAAGTGTCCTCTCTCTCCACCTGGTAGAGACACATCAAGGACACAGATGAGAGTCAAGTGTCTCCTCTCTCTCCACCTGGTAGAGATACATCAAGGACACAGATGAGAGTCAAGTGACCTCTCTCTCCACCTGTAGAGACACATCAAGGACACAGATGAGAGTCAAGTGTCCTCTCTCTCCACCTGGTAGAGACACATCAAGGACACAGATGAGAGTCAAGTGTCCTCTCTCTCCACCTGGTAGAGACACTTCAAGGACACAGATGAGAGTCAAGTGTCCTCTCTCTCCACCTGTAGAGACACATCAAAGACACAGATGAGAGTCAAGTGTCCTCTCTCTCCACCTGTAGAGACACATCAAGGACACAGATGAGGGTCAAGTGTCTCCTCTCTCTCCACCTGGTAGAGACACATCAAGGACACAGATGAGAGTCAAGTGTCCTCTCTCTCCACCTGGTAGAGACACATCAAGGACACAGATGATAGTCAAGTGTCCTCTCTCTCCACCTGGTAGAGACACATCAAGGACACAGATGATAGTCAAGTGTCCTCTCTCTCCACCTGGTAGAGACACATCAAGGACACAGATGAGAGTCAAGTGTCCTCTCTCTCCACCTGGTAGAGACACATCAAGGACACAGATGAGAGTTAAGTGTCCTCTCTCTCCACCTGTAGAGACACATCAAGGACACAGATGAGAGTCAAGTGTCCTCTCTCTCCACCTGGTAGAGACACATCAAGGACACAGATGAGAGTCAAGTGTCCTCTCTCTCCACCTGGTAAAGACACATCAAGGACACAGATGAGAGTCAAGTGTCCTCTCTCTCCACCTGTAGAGACACATCAAGGACACAGATGAGAGTCAAGTGTCCTCTCTCTCCACCTGTAGAGACACATCAAGGACACAGATGAGGGTCAAGTGTCCTCTCTCTCCACCTGGTAGAGACACATCAAGGACACAGATGAGAGTCAAGTGTCCTCTCTCTTCACCTGGTAGAGACACATCAAGGACACAGATGAGGGTCAAGTGTCCTCTCTCTTCACCTGTAGAGACACATCAAGGACACAGATGAGAGTCAAGTGTCCTCTCTCTTCACTTGTAGAGACACATCAAGGACACAGATGAGAGTCAAGTGTCCTCTCTCTCCACCAGGTAGAGACACATCAAGGACACAGATGAGAGTCAAGTGTCTCCTCTATCCACCTGTAGAGACACATCAAGGACACAGATAAGAGTCAAGTGTCTCCTCTCTCTCCACCTGGTAGAGACACATCAAGGACACAGATGAGAGTCAAGTGTCCTCTCTCTCCACCTGTAGAGACACATCAAGGACACAGATGAGAGTCAAGTGGCCTCTCTCTCCACCTGTAGAGACACATCAAGGACACAGATGAGAGTCAAGTGTCCTCTCTCTCCACTTGGTAGAGACACATCAAGGACACAGATGAGGGTCAAGTGTCCTCTCTCTCCACCTGGTAGAGACACATCAAGGACACAGATGAGAGTCAAGTGTCCTCTCTCTTCACCTGTAGAGACACATCAAGGACACAGATGAGGGTCAAGTGTCCTCTCTCTTCACGTGTAGAGACACATCAAGGACACAGATGAGAGTCAAGTGTCCTCTCTCTTCACTTGTAGAGACACATCAAGGACACAGATGAGAGTCAAGTGTCCTCTCTCTCCACCAGGTAGAGACACATCAAGGACACATATGAGAGTCAAGTGTCTCCTCTATCCACCTGTAGAGACACATCAAGGACACAGATAAGAGTCAAGTGTCTCCTCTCTCTCCACCTGGTAGAGACACATCAAGGACACAGATGAGAGTCAAGTGTCCTCTCTCTCCACCTGTAGAGACACATCAAGGACACAGATGAGAGTCAAGTGGCCTCTCTCTCCACCTGTAGAGACACATCAAGGACACAGATGAGAGTCAAGTGTCCTCTCTCTCCACTTGGTAGAGACACATCAAGGACACAGATGAGAGTCAAGTGTCCTCTCTCTCCACCTGGTAGAGACACTTCAAGGACACAGATGAGAGTCAAGTGTCCTCTCTCTCCACCTGTAGAGACACATCAAGGACACAGATGAGAGTCAAGTGTCCTCTCTCTCCACCTGTAGAGACACATCAAGGACACAGATGAGAGTCAAGTGTCTCCTCTCTCTCCACCTGGTAGAGACACATCAAGGACACAGATGAGAGTCAAGTGTCCTCTCTCTCCACCTGGTAGAGACACATCAAGGACACAGATGATAGTCAAGTGTCCTCTCTCTCCACCTGGTAGAGACACATCAAGGACACAGATGATAGTCAAGTGTCCTCTCTCTCCACCTGGTAGAGACACATCAAGGACACAGATGAGAGTCAAGTGTCCTCTCTCTCCACCTGGTAGAGACACATCAAGGACACAGATGAGAGTTAAGTGTCCTCTCTCTCCACCTGTAGAGACACATCAAGGACACAGATGAGAGTCAAGTGTCCTCTCTCTCCACCTGGTAGAGACACATCAAGGACACAGATGAGAGTCAAGTGTCCTCTCTCTCCACCTGGTAAAGACACATCAAGGACACAGATGAGAGTCAAGTGTCCTCTCTCTCCACCTGTAGAGACACATCAAGGACACAGATGAGAGTCAAGTGTCCTCTCTCTCCACCTGTAGAGACACATCAAGGACACAGATGAGGGTCAAGTGTCCTCTCTCTCCACCTGGTAGAGACACATCAAGGACACAGATGAGAGTCAAGTGTCCTCTCTCTTCACCTGTAGAGACACATCAAGGACACAGATGAGGGTCAAGTGTCCTCTCTCTTCACCTGTAGAGACACATCAAGGACACAGATGAGAGTCAAGTGTCCTCTCTCTTCACTTGTAGAGACACATCAAGGACACAGATGAGAGTCAAGTGTCCTCTCTCTCCACCAGGTAGAGACACATCAAGGACACAGATGAGAGTCAAGTGTCTCCTCTATCCACCTGTAGAGACACATCAAGGACACAGATAAGAGTCAAGTGTCTCCTCTCTCTCCACCTGGTAGAGACACATCAAGGACACAGATGAGAGTCAAGTGTCCTCTCTCTCCACCTGTAGAGACACATCAAGGACACAGATGAGAGTCAAGTGGCCTCTCTCTCCACCTGTAGAGACACATCAAGGACACAGATGAGAGTCAAGTCTCCTCTCTCTTCACCTGGTAGAGACACATCAAGGACACAGATGAGAGTCAAGTGTCCTCTCTCTTCACCTGGTAGAGACACATCAAAGACACAGATGAGAGTCAAGTGGCCTCTCTCTCCACCTGTAGAGACACATCAAGGACACAGATGAGAGTCAAGTGTCCTCTCTCTCCACCTGGTAGAGACACATCAAGGACACAGATGAGAGTCAAGTGTCCTCTCTCTCCACCTGGTAGAGACACATCAAGGACACAGATGAGAGTCAAGTGTCCTCTCTCTTCACCTGTAGAGACACATCAAGGACACAGATGAGGGTCAAGTGTCCTCTCTCTTCACCTGTAGAGACACATCAAGGACACAGATGAGAGTCAAGTGTCCTCTCTCTTCACTTGTAGAGACACATCAAGGACACAGATGAGAGTCAAGTGTCCTCTCTCTCCACCTGGTAGAGACACATCAAGGACACAGATGAGGGTCAAGTGTCCTCTCTCTCCACCTGGTAGAGACACATCAAGGACACAGATGAGAGTCAAGTGTCCTCTCTCTCCACCTGGTAGAGACACATCAAGGACACAGATGAGAGTCAAGTGTCCTCTCTCTCCACCTGGTAGAGACACATCAAGGACACAGATGATAGTCAAGTGTCCTCTCTCTCCACCTGGTAGAGACACTTCAAGGACACAGATGAGAGTCAAGTGTCCTCTCTCTCCACCTGTAGAGACACATCAAGGACACAGATGATAGTCAAGTGTCCTCTCTCTCCACCTGTAGAGACACATCAAGGACACAGATGAGAGTCAAGTGTCTCCTCTCTCTCCACCTGGTAGAGACACATCAAGGACACAGATGAGAGTCAAGTGTCCTCTCTCTCCACCTGGTAGAGACACATCAAGGACACAGATGATAGTCAAGTGTCCTCTCTCTCCACCTGGTAGAGACACATCAAGGACACAGATGATAGTCAAGTGTCCTCTCTCTCCACCTGGTAGAGACACATCAAGGACACAGATGAGAGTCAAGTGTCCTCTCTCTCCACCTGGTAGAGACACATCAAGGACACAGATGAGAGTTAAGTGTCCTCTCTCTCCACCTGTAGAGACACATCAAGGACACAGATGAGAGTCAAGTGTCCTCTCTCTCCACCTGGTAGAGACACATCAAGGACACAGATGAGAGTCAAGTGTCCTCTCTCTCCACCTGGTAAAGACACATCAAGGACACAGATGAGAGTCAAGTGTCCTCTCTCTCCACCTGTAGAGACACATCAAGGACACAGATGAGAGTCAAGTGTCCTCTCTCTCCACCTGTAGAGACACATCAAGGACACAGATGAGGGTCAAGTGTCCTCTCTCTCCACCTGGTAGAGACACATCAAGGACACAGATGAGAGTCAAGTGTCCTCTCTCTTCACCTGTAGAGACACATCAAGGACACAGATGAGGGTCAAGTGTCCTCTCTCTTCACCTGTAGAGACACATCAAGGACACAGATGAGAGTCAAGTGTCCTCTCTCTTCACTTGTAGAGACACATCAAGGACACAGATGAGAGTCAAGTGTCCTCTCTCTCCACCAGGTAGAGACACATCAAGGACACAGATGAGAGTCAAGTGTCTCCTCTATCCACCTGTAGAGACACATCAAGGACACAGATAAGAGTCAAGTGTCTCCTCTCTCTCCACCTGGTAGAGACACATCAAGGACACAGATGAGAGTCAAGTGTCCTCTCTCTCCACCTGTAGAGACACATCAAGGACACAGATGAGAGTCAAGTGGCCTCTCTCTCCACCTGTAGAGACACATCAAGGACACAGATGAGAGTCAAGTCTCCTCTCTCTTCACCTGGTAGAGACACATCAAGGACACAGATGAGAGTCAAGTGTCCTCTCTCTTCACCTGGTAGAGACACATCAAAGACACAGATGAGAGTCAAGTGGCCTCTCTCTCCACCTGTAGAGACACATCAAGGACACAGATGAGAGTCAAGTGTCCTCTCTCTCCACCTGGTAGAGACACATCAAGGACACAGATGAGAGTCAAGTGTCCTCTCTCTCCACCTGGTAGAGACACATCAAGGACACAGATGAGAGTCAAGTGTCCTCTCTCTTCACCTGTAGAGACACATCAAGGACACAGATGAGGGTCAAGTGTCCTCTCTCTTCACCTGTAGAGACACATCAAGGACACAGATGAGAGTCAAGTGTCCTCTCTCTTCACTTGTAGAGACACATCAAGGACACAGATGAGAGTCAAGTGTCCTCTCTCTCCACCTGGTAGAGACACATCAAGGACACAGATGAGGGTCAAGTGTCCTCTCTCTCCACCTGGTAGAGACACATCAAGGACACAGATGAGAGTCAAGTGTCCTCTCTCTCCACCTGGTAGAGACACATCAAGGACACAGATGAGAGTCAAGTGTCCTCTCTCTCCACCTGTAGAGACACATCAAGGACACAGATGAGAGTCAAGTGTCCTCTCTCTCCACCTGGTAGAGACACATCAAGGACACAGATGAGAGTCAAGTGTCCTCTCTCTCCACCTGGTAGAGACACATCAAGGACACAGATGATAGTCAAGTGTCCTCTCTCTCCACCTGGTAGAGACACATCAAGGACACAGATGAGAGTCAAGTGTCCTCTCTCTCCACCTGTAGAGACACATCAAGGACACAGATGAGAGTCAAGTGTCCTCTTTCTCCACCTGTAGAGACACATCAAGGACACAGATGAGAGTCAAGTGTCCTCTCTCTCCACCTGGTAGAGACACATCAAGGACACAGATGATAGTCAAGTGTCCTCTCTCTCCACCTGTAGAGTGTCCTCTTGACATGGACCACACACATTAACAGTGTTGTGAAGAAGGCACGACAACGCCTCTACTTCCTCAGGCGCCTAAGGAAGTTCCAAGTCAGCCAGAAGATCCTTAAGAACTTCTACTCATGTACAATAGAGAGCATCTTGACCGGCAACATCACCTCCTGGTTTGGGAATAGCACTGCACAAGACCAAAGCAGACTACAAAGAGTGACACGTTCAGCCGAACGCACAATTGGAGGGGGGCTCCCCACCCTCCAGAACATTTACTACAAGCGTTGCAAGGGCAAGGCTAAGAGAATCATTAAAGACTCCAGTCACCCGAACAACTGCCTCTTTGAACTGCTGCCGTCAGGCAAGCGATACAGGAGTCTCAAGGCGAGCACAGAAAGACTCAGAAGAAGCTTCTATCCCCAGGCCATCAGGCTGCTAAACGAACAATGAATGAACACTACACAACAACAACCACCAAACGCACATAGCACACACATCCACACGCACACACTCACTTTAAACAAACACACTGTAGCACCCACTCCACACACTTATAGCACACACCCACTTTAAACAAACACACTGTAGCACCCACTCCCCACACTTTATATTTATGGATGAAGGATTGCACTACAACTCGTACACCTTACTGTAAATTGTACCTAAAATTGTACCTCATCCCATTTCTGCTTTGCACTAGATAGTACTGTACACTGCATAGTATTGTGTATTGTATATTATATGGTAACTCAGAACATTGTACATATGTCTATACCGAACACTGTGACCTCATTTTCTTCTTCTAAATTCATGCTATATTATGTTATTATGTTATTTGATACTATCTTGTCTAGCACAGTCTCTGGAGCGTAACAGTAAGAAGCATTTTGTATGAAAGTATTTTGTACTTCTGTATGACAACTATTAAAGAACTTGAACTTGAACTTGATAGTCAAGTGTCCTCTCTCTCCACCTGTAGAGACACATCAAACAAACAAATTAATTAGAGTAGTCCTTAAACTACCTCCACGCACTCACCTAGGGCCAACTTTCTTTAGGCAACTAAACTGGCTTCCGGTCAATAAAAGGGTAATTCACATCAAATTAGGTCTCACACACAAGATAGTTCAAAATACAGGTCCGAAATATCTATCTAATTATTTTAATCGATTCCGTGACAATCATTCATACTCTACTAGAAGGAGCAGTACGGATTTTATTCTGCCAAGATTTAACTCCCTAATGGGCACAAATACATTTTTATATTCTGCAGCACTGGAGTGGAACAAGCTTCCAGTGGCCCTGAAAAACATCGAAGAGGGGGGAAGTTTTAGACGTGCCACAAAGAAATGGCTAGCCAGTGAAGCATAGAATAGCCATAGGAAGGAGAGGGTAGGAAGTGCTTTTTTTTGTATGGGGTTGCTATTATGTTTTATTCTGTTTTTTATTATGATGATCTTTGTTTTATTATGATGCTCTATGTTTTATTATGATGCTCTATGTTTTATTATGATGCTCTATGTTTTTATTATGATGCTCTGTTTTAGTATGTTTTATTATGATGCTCTATGTTTTATGATGTCTGTCCATGTCCAAAATCAGGGACCATGATGGAAATAAGTGCTTGCACTTTCTCATGTTTTTATCCCTTGGATGCTGTCTTTTACTCCACAATAAAAATCAATCAATCAATCAATCAATCATCAAGGACACAGATGAGAGTCAAGTGTCCTCTCTCTCCACCTGTAGAGACACATCAAGGACACAGATGAGAGTCAAGTGTCCTCTCTCTCCACCTGTAGAGACACATCAAGGACACAGATGAGGGTCAAGTGTCCTCTCTCTCCACCTGTAGAGACACATCAAGGACACAGATGAGAGTCAAGTGTCCTCTCTCTCCACCTGGTAGAGACACATCAAGGACACAGATGAGAGTCAAGTGTCTCCTCTCTCTCCACCTGGTAGAGACACATCAAGGACACAGATGAGAGTCAAGTGTCCTCTCTCTCCACCTGGTAGAGACACATCAAGGACACAGATGAGAGTCAAGTGTCTCCTCTCTCTCAACCTGGTAGAGACACATCAAGGACACAGATGAGAGTCAAGTGTCTCCTCTCTCTACACCTGGTAGAGACACATCAAGGACACAGATGAGAGTCAAGTGTCCTCTCTCTCCACCTGGTAGAGACACATCAAGGACACAGATGATAGTCAAGTGTCCTCTCTCTCCACCTGGTAGAGACACATCAAGGACACAGATGAGAGTCAAGTGTCCTCTCTCTCCACCTGGTAGAGACACATCAAGGACACATATGAGAGTCAAGTGTCCTCTCTCTCCACCTGGTAGAGACACATCAAGGACACAGATGAGAGTCAAGTGTCCTCTCTCTCCACCTGTAGAGACACATCAAGGACACAGATGAGGGTCAAGTGTCCTCTCTCTCCACCTGGTAGAGACACATCAAGGACACAGATGAGAGTCAAGTGTCCTCTCTCTCCACCTGGTAGAGACACATCAAGGACACAGATGAGAGTCAAGTGTCCTCTCTCTCCACCTGGTAGAGACACATCAAGGACACAGATGAGAGTCAAGTGTCCTCTCTCTTCACCTGTAGAGACACATCAAGGACACAGATGAGGGTCAAGTGTCCTCTCTCTTCACCTGTAGAGACACATCAAGGACACAGATGAGAGTCAAGTGTCCTCTCTCTTCACTTGTAGAGACACATCAAGGACACAGATGAGAGTCAAGTGTCCTCTCTCTCCACCAGGTAGAGACACATCAAGGACACAGATGAGAGTCAAGTGTCTCCTCTCTCTCCACCTGTAGAGACACATCAAGGACACAGATGAGAGTCAAGTGTCCTCTCTCTCCACCTGTAGAGACACATCAAGGACACAGATGAGAGTCAAGTGTCCTCTCTCTCCACCTGGTAGAGACACATCAAGGACACAGATGAGAGTCAAGTGTCTCCTCTATCTCCACCTGTAGAGACACATCAAGGACACAGATGAGGGTCAAGTGTCCTCTCTCTCCACCTGGTAGAGACACATCAAGGACACAGATGATAGTCAAGTGTCCTCTCTCTCCACCTGGTAGAGACACATCAAGGACACAGATGATAGTCAAGTGTCCTCTCTCTCCACCTGGTAGAGACACATCAAGGACACAGATGAGAGTCAAGTGTCCTCTCTCTCCACCTGATAGCGACACATCAAGGACACAGATGAGAGTCAAGTGTCCTCTCTCTCCACCTGTAGAGACACATCAATGACACAGATGAGAGTCAAGTGTCCTCTCTCTCCACCTGTAGAGACACATCAAGGACACAGATGAGAGTCAAGTGTCCTCTCGCTCCATCTGGTAGAGACACATCAAGGACACAGATGAGAGTCAAGTGTCCTCTCTCTCCACCTGGTAGAGACACATCAAGGACACAGATGAGAGTCAAGTGTCCTCTCTCTCCACCTGGTAGAGACACATCAAGGACACAGATGAGAGTCAAGTGTCCTCTCTCTCCACCTGGTAGAGACACATCAAGGACACAGATGAGGGTCAAGTGTCCTCTCTCTCCACCTGGTAGAGACACATCAAGGACACAGATGAGAGTCAAGTGTCCTCTCTCTCCACCTGTAGAGACACATCAAGGACACAGATGAGAGTCAAGTGTCTCCTCTCTCTCCACCTGGTAGAGATACATCAAGGACACAGATGAGAGTCAAGTGTCCTCTCTCTCCACCTGTAGAGACACATCAAGGACACAGATGAGAGTCAAGTGTCCTCTCTCTCCACCTGGTAGAGACACATCAAGGACACAGATGAGAGTCAAGTGTCTCCTCTCTCTCCACCTGGTAGAGACACATCAAGGACACAGATGAGAGTCAAGTGTCCTCTCTCTTCACCTGTAGAGACACATCAAGGACACAGATGAGAGCCAAGTGTCTCCTCTCTCCACCTGGTAGAGACACATCAAGGACACAGATGAGAGTCAAGTGTCTCCTCTCTCTCCACCTGGTAGAGACACATCAAGGACACAGATGAGAGTCAAGTGTCCTCTCTCTCCACCTGGTAGAGACACATCAAGGACACAGATGAGAGTCAAGTGTCTCCTCTCTCCACCTGGTAGAGACACATCAAGGACACAGATGAGAGTTAAGTGTCCTCTCTCTCCACCTGTAGAGACACATCAAGGACACAGATGAGAGCCAAGTGTCCTCTCTCTCCACCTGGTAGAGACACATCAAGGACTCAGATGAGAGTTAAGTGTCCTCTCGCTCCACCTGGTAGAGACACATCAAGGACACAGATGAGAGTCAGGTGTCCTCTCTCTCCACCTGGTAGAGACACATCAAGGACACAGATGAGAGTCAAGTGTCCTCTCTCTCCACCTGTAGAGACACATCAAGGACACAGATGAGAGTCAAGTGTCCTCTCTCTCCACTTGGTAGAGACACATCAAGGACACAGATGAGAGTCAAGTGTCCTCTCTCTCCACCTGGTAGAGACACATCAAGGACACAGATGAGAGTCAAGTGTCCTCTCTCTCCACCTGTAGAGACACATCAAGGACACAGATGAGAGTCAAGTGTCCTCTCTCTCCACCTGGTAGAGACACATCAAGGACACAGATGAGAGTCAAGTGTCCTCTCTCTCCACCTGTAGAGACACATCAAGGACACAGATGAGAGTCAAGTGTCCTCTCTCTCCACCTGGTAGAGACACATCAAGGACACAGATGAGAGTCAAGTGTCCTCTCTCTCCACCTGTAGAGACACATCAAGGACACAGATGAGAGTCAAGTGTCCTCTCTCTCCACCTGTAGAGACACATCAAGGACACAGATGAGGGTCAAGTGTCTCCTCTCTCTCCACCTGTAGAGACACATCAAGGACACAGATGAGAGTCAAGTGTCCTCTCTCTCCACCTGGTAGAGACACATCAAGGACACAGATGAGAGTCAAGTGTCTCCTCTCTCTCCACCTGGTAGAGATACATCAAGGACACAGATGAGAGTCAAGTGTCCTCTCTCTCCACCTGGTAGAGACACATCAAGGACACAGATGAGAGTCAAGTGTCCTCTCTCTCCACCTGTAGAGACACATCAAGGACACAGATGAGAGTCAAGTGTCCTCTCTATCCACCTGGTAGAGACACATCAAGGACACAGATGAGAGTCAAGTGTCTTCTCTCTCCACCTGGTAGAGACACATCAAGGACACAGATGATAGTCAAGTGTCCTCTCTCTCCACCTGTAGAGACACATCAAGGACACAGATGAGAGTCAAGTGTCCTCTCTCTCCACCTGGTAGAGACACATCAAGGACACAGATGAGAGTCAAGTGTCCTCTCTCTCCACCTGTAGAGACACATCAAGGACACAGATGAGAGTCAAGTGTCCTCTCTCTCCACCTGGTAGAGACACATCAAGGACACAGATGAGAGTCAAGTGTCCTCTCTCTCCACCTGGTAGAGACACATCAAGGACACAGATGAGAGTCAAGTGTCCTCTCTCTTCACCTGGTAGAGACACATCAAGGACACAGATGATAGTCAAGTGTCCTCTCTCTCCACCTGTAGAGACACATCAAGGACACAGATGAGAGTCAAGTGTCCTCTCTCTTCACCTGTAGAGACACATCAAGGACACAGATGAGAGTCAAGTGTCCTCTCTCTCCACCTGGTAGAGACACATCAAGGACACAGATGAGAGTCAAGTGTCCTCTCTCTCCACCTGTAGAGACACATCAAGGACACAGATGAGGGTCAAGTGTCCTCTCTCTCCACCTGGTAGAGACACATCAAGGACACAGATGATAGTCAAGTGTCCTCTCTCTCCACCTGGTAGAGACACATCAAGGACACAGATGATAGTCAAGTGTCCTCTCTCTCCACCTGGTAGAGACACATCAAGGACACAGATGAGAGTCAAGTGTCCTCTGTCTCCACCTGGTAGAGACACATCAAGGACACAGATGAGAGTCAAGTGTCCTCTCTCTCCACCTGGTAGAGACACATCAAGGACACAGATGAGAGTCAAGTGTCCTCTCTCTCCACCTGGTAGAGACACATCAAGGACACAGATGAGAGTCAAGTGTCCTCTCTCTCCACCTGTAGAGACACATCAAGGACACAGATGAGAGTCAAGTGTCCTCTCTCTCCACCTGTAGAGACACATCAAGGACACAGATGAGGGTCAAGTGTCCTGTCTCTCCATCTGGTAGAGACACATCAAGGACACAGATGAGAGTCAAGTGTCCTCTCTCTCCACCTGTAGAGACACATCAAGGACACAGATGAGAGTCAAGTGTCCTCTCTCTCCACCTGGTAGAGACACATCAAGGACACAGATGAGAGTCAAGTGTCCTCTCTCTCCACCTGGTAGAGACACATCAAGGACACAGATGAGAGTCAAGTGTCCTCTCTCTCCACCTGTAGAGACACATCAAGGACACAGATGAGAGTCAAGTGTCCTCTCTCTCCACCTGGTAGAGAAACATCAAGCACACAGATGAGAGTCAAGTGTCTCCTCTCTCTCCACCTGGTAGAGATACATCAAGGACACAGATGAGAGTCAAGTGTCCTCTCTCTCCACCTGTAGAGACACATCAAGGACACAGATGAGAGTCAAGTGTCCTCTCTCTCCACCTGGTAGAGACACATCAAGGACACAGATGAGAGTCAAGTGTCCTCTCTCTCCACCTGGTAGAGACACTTCAAGGACACAGATGAGAGTCAAGTGTCCTCTCTCTCCACCTGTAGAGACACATCAAGGACACAGATGAGAGTCAAGTGTCCTCTCTCTCCACCTGTAGAGACACATCAAGGACACAGATGAGAGTCAAGTGTCTCCTCTCTCTCCACCTGGTAGAGACACATCAAGGACACAGATGAGAGTCAAGTGTCCTCTCTCTCCACCTGGTAGAGACACATCAAGGACACAGATGATAGTCAAGTGTCCTCTCTCTCCACCTGGTAGAGACACATCAAGGACACAGATGATAGTCAAGTGTCCTCTCTCTCCACCTGGTAGAGACACATCAAGGACACAGATGAGAGTCAAGTGTCCTCTCTCTCCACCTGGTAGAGACACATCAAGGACACAGATGAGAGTTAAGTGTCCTCTCTCTCCACCTGTAGAGACACATCAAGGACACAGATGAGAGTCAAGTGTCCTCTCTCTCCACCTGGTAGAGACACATCAAGGACACAGATGAGAGTCAAGTGTCCTCTCTCTCCACCTGGTAGAGACACATCAAGGACACAGATGAGAGTCAAGTGTCCTCTCTCTCCACCTGTAGAGACACATCAAGGACACAGATGAGAGTCAAGTGTCCTCTCTCTCCACCTGTAGAGACACATCAAGGACACAGATGAGGGTCAAGTGTCCTCTCTCTCCACCTGGTAGAGACACATCAAGGACACAGATGAGAGTCAAGTGTCCTCTCTCTTCACCTGTAGAGACACATCAAGGACACAGATGAGGGTCAAGTGTCCTCTCTCTTCACCTGTAGAGACACATCAAGGACACAGATGAGAGTCAAGTGTCCTCTCTCTTCACTTGTAGAGACACATCAAGGACACAGATGAGAGTCAAGTGTCCTCTCTCTCCACCAGGTAGAGACACATCAAGGACACAGATGAGAGTCAAGTGTCTCCTCTATCCACCTGTAGAGACACATCAAGGACACAGATAAGAGTCAAGTGTCTCCTCTCTCTCCACCTGGTAGAGACACATCAAGGACACAGATGAGAGTCAAGTGTCCTCTCTCTCCACCTGTAGAGACACATCAAGGACACAGATGAGAGTCAAGTGGCCTCTCTCTCCACCTGTAGAGACACATCAAGGACACAGATGAGAGTCAAGTCTCCTCTCTCTTCACCTGGTAGAGACACATCAAGGACACAGATGAGAGTTAAGTGTCTCCTCTCTCTCCACCTGTAGAGACACATCAAGGACACAGATGATAGACAAGTGTCCTCTCTCTCCACCTGGTAGAGACACATCAAGGACACAGATGAGAGTCAAGTGTCCTCTCTCTCCACCTGGTAGAGACACATCAAGGACACAGATGAGAGTCAAGTGTCCTCTCTCTCCACCTGTAGAGATACATCAAGGACACAGATGAGAGTCAAGTGTCCTCTCTCTCCACCTGGTAGAGACACATCAAGGACACAGATGAGGGTCAAGTGTCCTCTCTCTTCACCTGTAGAGACACATCAAGGACACAGATGAGAGTCAAGTGTCCTCTCTCTCCACCTGGTAGAGACACATCAAGGACACAGATGAGAGTCAAGTGTCCTCTCTCTCCACCTGTAGAGACACATCAAGGACACAGATGAGGGTCAAGTGTCCTCTCTCTCCACCTGGTAGAGACACATCAAGGACACAGATGAGAGTTAAGTGTCCTCTCTCTCCACCTGTAGAGACACATCAAGGACACAGATGAGAGTCAAGTGTCCTCTCTCTCCACCTGTAGAGACACATCAAGGACACAGATGAGAGTCAAGTGTCCTCTCTCTCCACCTGGTAGAGACACATCAAGGACACAGATGAGAGTCAAGTGTCCTCTCTCTCCACCTGGTAGAGACACATCAAGGACACAGATGAGAGTCAAGTGTCCTCTCTCTTCACCTGGTAGAGACACATCAAGGACACAGATGATAGTCAAGTGTCCTCTCTCTCCACCTGTAGAGACACATCAAGGACACAGATGAGAGTCAAGTGTCTTCTCTCTTCACCTGTAGAGACAAATCAAGGACACAGATGAGAGTCAAGTGTCCTCTCTCTCCACCTGTAGAGACACATCAAGGACACAGATGAGGGTCAAGTGTCCTCTCTCTCCACCTGGTAGAGACACATCAAGGACACAGATGAGAGTCAAGTGTCCTCTCTCTCCACCTGGTAGAGACACATCAAGGACACAGATGATAGTCAAGTGTCCTCTCTCTCCACCTGGTAGAGACACATCAAGGACACAGATGAGAGTCAAGTGTCCTCTCTCTCCACCTGGTAGAGACACATCAAGGACACAGATGAGAGTCAAGTGTCCTCTCTCTCCACCTGGTAGAGACACATCAAGGACACAGATGAGAGTCAAGTGTCCTCTCTCTCCACCTGGTAGAGACACATCAAGGACACAGATGAGAGTCAAGTGTCCTCTCTCTCCACCTGTAGAGACACATCAAGGACACAGATGAGAGTCAAGTGTCCTCTCTCTCCACCTGTAGAGACACATCAAGGACACAGATGAGGGTCAAGTGTCCTGTCTCTCCATCTGGTAGAGACACATCAAGGACACAGATGAGAGTCAAGTGTCCTCTCTCTCCACCTGTAGAGACACATCAAGGACACAGATGAGAGTCAAGTGTCCTCTCTCTCCACCTGGTAGAGACACATCAAGGACACAGATGAGAGTCAAGTGTCCTCTCTCTCCACCTGGTAGAGACACATCAAGGACACAGATGAGAGTCAAGTGTCCTCTCTCTCCACCTGTAGAGACACATCAAGGACACAGATGAGAGTCAAGTGTCCTCTCTCTCCACCTGGTAGAGACACATCAAGGACACAGATGAGAGTCAAGTGTCTCCTCTCTCTCCACCTGGTAGAGATACATCAAGGACACAGATGAGAGTCAAGTGACCTCTCTCTCCACCTGTAGAGACACATCAAGGACACAGATGAGAGTCAAGTGTCCTCTCTCTCCACCTGGTAGAGACACATCAAGGACACAGATGAGAGTCAAGTGTCCTCTCTCTCCACCTGGTAGAGACACTTCAAGGACACAGATGAGAGTCAAGTGTCCTCTCTCTCCACCTGTAGAGACACATCAAGGACACAGATGAGAGTCAAGTGTCCTCTCTCTCCACCTGTAGAGACACATCAAGGACACAGATGAGGGTCAAGTGTCTCCTCTCTCTCCACCTGGTAGAGACACATCAAGGACACAGATGAGAGTCAAGTGTCCTCTCTCTCCACCTGGTAGAGACACATCAAGGACACAGATGATAGTCAAGTGTCCTCTCTCTCCACCTGGTAGAGACACATCAAGGACACAGATGATAGTCAAGTGTCCTCTCTCTCCACCTGGTAGAGACACATCAAGGACACAGATGAGAGTCAAGTGTCCTCTCTCTCCACCTGGTAGAGACACATCAAGGACACAGATGAGAGTTAAGTGTCCTCTCTCTCCACCTGTAGAGACACATCAAGGACACAGATGAGAGTCAAGTGTCCTCTCTCTCCACCTGGTAGAGACACATCAAGGACACAGATGAGAGTCAAGTGTCCTCTCTCTCCACCTGGTAAAGACACATCAAGGACACAGATGAGAGTCAAGTGTCCTCTCTCTCCACCTGTAGAGACACATCAAGGACACAGATGAGAGTCAAGTGTCCTCTCTCTCCACCTGTAGAGACACATCAAGGACACAGATGAGGGTCAAGTGTCCTCTCTCTCCACCTGGTAGAGACACATCAAGGACACAGATGAGAGTCAAGTGTCCTCTCTCTTCACCTGTAGAGACACATCAAGGACACAGATGAGGGTCAAGTGTCCTCTCTCTTCACCTGTAGAGACACATCAAGGACACAGATGAGAGTCAAGTGTCCTCTCTCTTCACTTGTAGAGACACATCAAGGACACAGATGAGAGTCAAGTGTCCTCTCTCTCCACCAGGTAGAGACACATCAAGGACACAGATGAGAGTCAAGTGTCTCCTCTATCCACCTGTAGAGACACATCAAGGACACAGATAAGAGTCAAGTGTCTCCTCTCTCTCCACCTGGTAGAGACACATCAAGGACACAGATGAGAGTCAAGTGTCCTCTCTCTCCACCTGTAGAGACACATCAAGGACACAGATGAGAGTCAAGTGGCCTCTCTCTCCACCTGTAGAGACACATCAAGGACACAGATGAGAGTCAAGTGTCCTCTCTCTCCACTTGGTAGAGACACATCAAGGACACAGATGAGGGTCAAGTGTCCTCTCTCTCCACCTGGTAGAGACACATCAAGGACACAGATGAGAGTCAAGTGTCCTCTCTCTTCACCTGTAGAGACACATCAAGGACACAGATGAGGGTCAAGTGTCCTCTCTCTTCACCTGTAGAGACACATCAAGGACACAGATGAGAGTCAAGTGTCCTCTCTCTTCACTTGTAGAGACACATCAAGGACACAGATGAGAGTCAAGTGTCCTCTCTCTCCACCAGGTAGAGACACATCAAGGACACAGATGAGAGTCAAGTGTCTCCTCTATCCACCTGTAGAGACACATCAAGGACACAGATAAGAGTCAAGTGTCTCCTCTCTCTCCACCTGGTAGAGACACATCAAGGACACAGATGAGAGTCAAGTGTCCTCTCTCTCCACCTGTAGAGACACATCAAGGACACAGATGAGAGTCAAGTGGCCTCTCTCTCCACCTGTAGAGACACATCAAGGACACAGATGAGAGTCAAGTGTCCTCTCTCTCCACTTGGTAGAGACACTTCAAGGACACAGATGAGAGTCAAGTGTCCTCTCTCTCCACCTGGTAGAGACACTTCAAGGACACAGATGAGAGTCAAGTGTCCTCTCTCTCCACCTGTAGAGACACATCAAGGACACAGATGAGAGTCAAGTGTCCTCTCTCTCCACCTGTAGAGACACATCAAGGACACAGATGAGAGTCAAGTGTCTCCTCTCTCTCCACCTGGTAGAGACACATCAAGGACACAGATGAGAGTCAAGTGTCCTCTCTCTCCACCTGGTAGAGACACATCAAGGACACAGATGATAGTCAAGTGTCCTCTCTCTCCACCTGGTAGAGACACATCAAGGACACAGATGATAGTCAAGTGTCCTCTCTCTCCACCTGGTAGAGACACATCAAGGACACAGATGAGAGTCAAGTGTCCTCTCTCTCCACCTGGTAGAGACACATCAAGGACACAGATGAGAGTTAAGTGTCCTCTCTCTCCACCTGTAGAGACACATCAAGGACACAGATGAGAGTCAAGTGTCCTCTCTCTCCACCTGGTAGAGACACATCAAGGACACAGATGAGAGTCAAGTGTCCTCTCTCTCCACCTGGTAAAGACACATCAAGGACACAGATGAGAGTCAAGTGTCCTCTCTCTCCACCTGTAGAGACACATCAAGGACACAGATGAGAGTCAAGTGTCCTCTCTCTCCACCTGTAGAGACACATCAAGGACACAGATGAGGGTCAAGTGTCCTCTCTCTCCACCTGGTAGAGACACATCAAGGACACAGATGAGAGTCAAGTGTCCTCTCTCTTCACCTGTAGAGACACATCAAGGACACAGATGAGGGTCAAGTGTCCTCTCTCTTCACCTGTAGAGACACATCAAGGACACAGATGAGAGTCAAGTGTCCTCTCTCTTCACTTGTAGAGACACATCAAGGACACAGATGAGAGTCAAGTGTCCTCTCTCTCCACCAGGTAGAGACACATCAAGGACACAGATGAGAGTCAAGTGTCTCCTCTATCCACCTGTAGAGACACATCAAGGACACAGATAAGAGTCAAGTGTCTCCTCTCTCTCCACCTGGTAGAGACACATCAAGGACACAGATGAGAGTCAAGTGTCCTCTCTCTCCACCTGTAGAGACACATCAAGGACACAGATGAGAGTCAAGTGGCCTCTCTCTCCACCTGTAGAGACACATCAAGGACACAGATGAGAGTCAAGTCTCCTCTCTCTTCACCTGGTAGAGACACATCAAGGACACAGATGAGAGTCAAGTGTCCTCTCTCTTCACCTGGTAGAGACACATCAAAGACACAGATGAGAGTCAAGTGGCCTCTCTCTCCACCTGTAGAGACACATCAAGGACACAGATGAGAGTCAAGTGTCCTCTCTCTCCACCTGGTAGAGACACATCAAGGACACAGATGAGAGTCAAGTGTCCTCTCTCTCCACCTGGTAGAGACACATCAAGGACACAGATGAGAGTCAAGTGTCCTCTCTCTTCACCTGTAGAGACACATCAAGGACACAGATGAGGGTCAAGTGTCCTCTCTCTTCACCTGTAGAGACACATCAAGGACACAGATGAGAGTCAAGTGTCCTCTCTCTTCACTTGTAGAGACACATCAAGGACACAGATGAGAGTCAAGTGTCCTCTCTCTCCACCTGGTAGAGACACATCAAGGACACAGATGAGGGTCAAGTGTCCTCTCTCTCCACCTGGTAGAGACACATCAAGGACACAGATGAGAGTCAAGTGTCCTCTCTCTCCACCTGGTAGAGACACATCAAGGACACAGATGAGAGTCAAGTGTCCTCTCTCTCCACCTGTAGAGACACATCAAGGACACAGATGAGAGTCAAGTGTCCTCTCTCTCCACCTGGTAGAGACACATCAAGGACACAGATGAGAGTCAAGTGTCCTCTCTCTCCACCTGGTAGAGACACATCAAGGACACAGATGATAGTCAAGTGTCCTCTCTCTCCACCTGGTAGAGACACATCAAGGACACAGATGAGAGTCAAGTGTCCTCTCTCTCCACCTGTAGAGACACATCAAGGACACAGATGAGAGTCAAGTGTCCTCTCTCTCCACCTGTAGAGACACATCAAGGACACAGATGAGAGTCAAGTGTCCTCTCTCTCCACCTGGTAGAGACACATCAAGGACACAGATGATAGTCAAGTGTCCTCTCTCTCCACCTGTAGAGACACATCAAGGACACAGATGAGAGTCAAGTGTCCTCTCTCTCCACCTGTAGAGACACATCAAGGACACAGATGAGAGTCAAGTGTCCTCTCTCTCCACCTGGTAGAGACACATCAAGGACACAGATGAGAGTCAAGTGTCCTCTCTCTCCACCTGGTAGAGACACATCAAGGACACAGATGAGAGTCAAGTGTCCTCTCTCTTCACCTGGTAGAGACACATCAAGGACACAGATGAACTCCCTGTACACACACGACTGTGTGGCTCAGCGGAGTAGCAATACAATCGTCAAATTTGCTGACGACACAGTGGTGGTGGGCCTGATCTCTGCCAACGACGAGAGGGCCTACCTGGAAGAGGTCAAGGTCCTGGCGGGATGGTGCCAGGAAAACAGCCTCTCCCTGAATGTCAGCAAAACAAAGGAGATGATTGTGGACTTCAGGAGGTCGGGGGTCAAGGACTACAGCCCCCTCAGCATCGACGGGGCACCGGTTGAGAGAGTCAACAGCTTTAAGTACCTCGGAGCCTACATATCCGAGGACTTGACATGGACCACACACATTAACAGTGTTGTGAAGAAGGCACGACAACGCCTCTACTTCCTCAGGCGCCTAAGGAAGTTCCAAGTCAGCCAGAAGATCCTTAAGAACTTCTACTCATGTACAATAGAGAGCATCTTGACCGGCAACATCACCTCCTGGTTTGGGAATAGCACTGCACAAGACCAAAGCAGACTACAAAGAGTGACACGTTCAGCCGAACGCACAATTGGAGGGGGGCTCCCCACCCTCCAGAACATTTACTACAAGCGTTGCAAGGGCAAGGCTAAGAGAATCATTAAAGACTCCAGTCACCCGAACAACTGCCTCTTTGAACTGCTGCCGTCAGGCAAGCGATACAGGAGTCTCAAGGCGAGCACAGAAAGACTCAGAAGAAGCTTCTATCCCCAGGCCATCAGGCTGCTAAACGAACAATGAATGAACACTACACAACAACAACCACCAAACGCACATAGCACACACATCCACACGCACACACTCACTTTAAACAAACACACTGTAGCACCCACTCCACACACTTATAGCACACACCCACTTTAAACAAACACACTGTAGCACCCACTCCCCACACTTTATATTTATGGATGAAGGATTGCACTACAACTCGTACACCTTACTGTAAATTGTACCTAAAATTGTACCTCATCCCATTTCTGCTTTGCACTAGATAGTACTGTACATTAGTACACTGCATAGTATTGTGTATTGTATATTATATGGTAACTCAGAACATTGTACATATGTCTATACCGAACACTGTGACCTCATTTTCTTCTTCTAAATTCATGCTATATTATGTTATTATGTTATTTGATACTATCTTGTCTAGCACAGTCTCTGGAGCGTAACAGTAAGAAGCATTTTGTATGAAAGTATTCTGTACTTCTGTATGACAACTATTAAAGAACTTGAACTTGAACTTGATAGTCAAGTGTCCTCTCTCTCCACCTGTAGAGACACATCAAACAAACAAATTAATTAGAGTAGTCCTTAAACTACCTCCACGCACTCACCTAGGGCCAACTTTCTTTAGGCAACTAAACTGGCTTCCGGTCAATAAAAGGGTAATTCACATCAAATTAGGTCTCACACACAAGATAGTTCAAAATACAGGTCCGAAATATCTATCTAATTATTTTAATCGATTCCGTGACAATCATTCATACTCTACTAGAAGGAGCAGTACGGATTTTATTCTGCCAAGATTTAACTCCCTAATGGGCACAAATACATTTTTATATTCTGCAGCACTGGAGTGGAACAAGCTTCCAGTGGCCCTGAAAAACATCGAAGAGGGGGGAAGTTTTAGACGTGCCACAAAGAAATGGCTAGCCAGTGAAGCATAGAATAGCCATAGGAAGGAGAGGGTAGGAAGTGCTTTTTTTTGTATGGGGTTGCTATTATGTTTTATTCTGTTTTTTATTATGATGATCTTTGTTTTATTATGATGCTCTATGTTTTATTATGATGCTCTATGTTTTATTATGATGCTCTATGTTTTTATTATGATGCTCTGTTTTAGTATGTTTTATTATGATGCTCTATGTTTTATGATGTCTGTCCATGTCCAAAATCAGGGACCATGATGGAAATAAGTGCTTGCACTTTCTCATGTTTTTATCCCTTGGATGCTGTCTTTTACTCCACAATAAAAATCAATCAATCAATCAATCAATCATCAAGGACACAGATGAGAGTCAAGTGTCCTCTCTCTCCACCTGTAGAGACACATCAAGGACACAGATGAGAGTCAAGTGTCCTCTCTCTCCACCTGTAGAGACACATCAAGGACACAGATGAGGGTCAAGTGTCCTCTCTCTCCACCTGTAGAGACACATCAAGGACACAGATGAGAGTCAAGTGTCCTCTCTCTCCACCTGGTAGAGACACATCAAGGACACAGATGAGAGTCAAGTGTCTCCTCTCTCTCCACCTGGTAGAGACACATCAAGGACACAGATGAGAGTCAAGTGTCCTCTCTCTCCACCTGGTAGAGACACATCAAGGACACAGATGAGAGTCAAGTGTCTCCTCTCTCTCAACCTGGTAGAGACACATCAAGGACACAGATGAGAGTCAAGTGTCTCCTCTCTCTACACCTGGTAGAGACACATCAAGGACACAGATGAGAGTCAAGTGTCCTCTCTCTCCACCTGGTAGAGACACATCAAGGACACAGATGATAGTCAAGTGTCCTCTCTCTCCACCTGGTAGAGACACATCAAGGACACAGATGAGAGTCAAGTGTCCTCTCTCTCCACCTGGTAGAGACACATCAAGGACACATATGAGAGTCAAGTGTCCTCTCTCTCCACCTGGTAGAGACACATCAAGGACACAGATGAGAGTCAAGTGTCCTCTCTCTCCACCTGTAGAGACACATCAAGGACACAGATGAGGGTCAAGTGTCCTCTCTCTCCACCTGGTAGAGACACATCAAGGACACAGATGAGAGTCAAGTGTCCTCTCTCTCCACCTGGTAGAGACACATCAAGGACACAGATGAGAGTCAAGTGTCCTCTCTCTCCACCTGGTAGAGACACATCAAGGACACAGATGAGAGTCAAGTGTCCTCTCTCTTCACCTGTAGAGACACATCAAGGACACAGATGAGGGTCAAGTGTCCTCTCTCTTCACCTGTAGAGACACATCAAGGACACAGATGAGAGTCAAGTGTCCTCTCTCTTCACTTGTAGAGACACATCAAGGACACAGATGAGAGTCAAGTGTCCTCTCTCTCCACCAGGTAGAGACACATCAAGGACACAGATGAGAGTCAAGTGTCTCCTCTCTCTCCACCTGTAGAGACACATCAAGGACACAGATGAGAGTCAAGTGTCCTCTCTCTCCACCTGGTAGAGACACATCAAGGACACAGATGAGAGTCAAGTGTCCTCTCTCTTCACCTGGTAGAGACACATCAAGGACACAGATGAGAGTCAAGTGTCTCCTCTCTCCACCTGTAGAGACACATCAAGGACACAGATGAGGGTCAAGTGTCCTCTCTCTCCACCTGGTAGAGACACATCAAGGACACAGATGAGAGTCAAGTGTCTCCTCTCTCTCCACCTGGTAGAGACACATCAAGGACACAGATGAGAGTCAAGTGTCCTCTCTCTCCACCTGGTAGAGACACATCAAGGACACAGATGAGGGTCAAGTGTCCTCTCTCTCCACCTGTAGAGACACATCAAGGACACAGATGAGGGTCAAGTGTCCTCTCTCTTCACCTGTAGAGACACATCAAGGACACAGATGAGAGTCAAGTGTCCTCTCTCTTCACTTGTAGAGACACATCAAGGACACAGATGAGAGTCAAGTGTCCTCTCTCTCCACCAGGTAGAGACACATCAAGGACACAGATGAGAGTCAAGTGTCTCCTCTCTCTCCACCTGTAGAGACACATCAAGGACACAGATGAGAGTCAACTGTCCTCTCTCTCCACCTGGTAGAGACACATCAAGGACACAGATGAGAGTCAAGTGTCCTCTCTCTTCACCTGGTAGAGACACATCAAGGACACAGATGAGAGTCAAGTGTCTCCTCTCTCCACCTGTAGAGACACATCAAGGACACAGATGAGGGTCAAGTGTCCTCTCTCTCCACCTGGTAGAGACACATCAAGGACACAGATGAGAGTCAAGTGTCTCCTCTCTCTCCACCTGGTAGAGACACATCAAGGACACAGATGAGAGTCAAGTGTCCTCTCTCTCCACCTGGTAGAGACACATCAAGGACACAGATGAGGGTCAAGTGTCCTCTCTCTTCACCTGTAGAGACACATTAAGGACACAGATGAGAGTCAAGTGTCCTCTCTCTCCACCTGGTAGAGACACATCAAGGACACAGATGAGAGTCAAGTGTCCTCTCGCTCCACCTGGTAGAGACACATCAAGGACACAGATGAGAGTCAAGTGTCCTCTCTCTTCACCTGGTAGAGACACATCAAGGACGCAGATGATAGTCAAGTGTCCTCTCTCTCCACCTGGTAGAGACACATCAAGGACACAGATGAGAGTCAAGTGTCCTCTCTCTCCACCTGTAGAGACACATCAAGGACACAGATGAGGGTCAAGTGTCCTCTCTCTCCACCTGGTAGAGACACATCAAGGACACAGATGAGAGTCAAGTGTCCTCTCTCTCCACCTGGTAGAGACACATCAAGGACACAGATGAGAGTTAAGTGTCCTCTCTCTCCACCTGGTAGAGACACATCAAGGACACAGATGAGAATCAAGTGTCCTCTCTCTCCACCTGGTAGAGACACATCAAGGACACAGATGAGAGTCAAGTGTCTCCTCTCTCTCCACCTGTAGAGACACATCAAGGACACAGATGAGAGTCAACTGTCCTCTCTCTCCACCTGGTAGAGACACATCAAGGACACAGATGAGAGTCAAGTGTCCTCTCTCTTCACCTGGTAGAGACACATCAAGGACACAGATGAGAGTCAAGTGTCTCCTCTCTCCACCTGTAGAGACACATCAAGGACACAGATGAGGGTCAAGTGTCCTCTCTCTCCACCTGGTAGAGACACATCAAGGACACAGATGAGAGTCAAGTGTCTCCTCTCTCTCCACCTGGTAGAGACACATCAAGGACACAGATGAGAGTCAAGTGTCCTCTCTCTCCACCTGGTAGAGACACATCAAGGACACAGATGAGGGTCAAGTGTCCTCTCTCTTCACCTGTAGAGACACATTAAGGACACAGATGAGAGTCAAGTGTCCTCTCTCTCCACCTGGTAGAGACACATCAAGGACACAGATGAGAGTCAAGTGTCCTCTCGCTCCACCTGGTAGAGACACATCAAGGACACAGATGAGAGTCAAGTGTCCTCTCTCTTCACCTGGTAGAGACACATCAAGGACGCAGATGATAGTCAAGTGTCCTCTCTCTCCACCTGGTAGAGACACATCAAGGACACAGATGAGAGTCAAGTGTCCTCTCTCTCCACCTGTAGAGACACATCAAGGACACAGATGAGGGTCAAGTGTCCTCTCTCTCCACCTGGTAGAGACCCATCAAGGACACAGATGAGAGTCAAGTGTCCTCTCTCTCCACCTGGTAGAGACACATCAAGGACACAGATGAGAGTTAAGTGTCCTCTCTCTCCACCTGGTAGAGACACATCAAGGACACAGATGAGAATCAAGTGTCCTCTCTCTCCACCTGGTAGAGACACATCAAGGACACAGATGAGAGTCAAGTGTCCTCTCTCTCCACCTGTAGAGACACATCAAGGACACAGATGAGAGTCAAGTGTCCTCTCTCTCCACCTGGTAGAGACACATCAAGGACACAGATGAGAGTCAAGTGTCCTCTCTCTTCACCTGGTAGAGACACATCAAAGACACAGATGAGAGTCAAGTGGCCTCTCTCTCCACCTGGTAGAGACACATCAAGGACACAGATGAGAGTCAAGTGTCCTCTCTCTCCACCTGTAGAGACACATCAAGGACACAGATGAGAGTCAAGTGTCCTCTCTCTCCACCTGGTAGAGACACATCAAAGACACAGATGAGAGTCAAGTGGCCTCTCTCTCCACCTGGTAGAGACACATCAAGGACACAGATGAGAGTCAAGTGTCTCCTCTCTCTCCACCTGTAGAGACACAACAATAACACAGATGAGAGTCAAGTGTCCTCTCTCTCCACCTGTAGAGACACATCAAGGACACAGATGAGAGTCAAGTGTCTCCTCTCTTCACCTGGTAGAGACACATCAAGCTTAAACGTTGGGTGGTCTTGACTACAATACCACTATCTACCACATCTCTCATTAACCTCATTTAAACTTTTGCGCCGGAAAGATTATTATTCGCTGATAATTACCGTACTATTGAAGCGTCGAAGCCCAAAGACATTTGAAATGGGGACAGACCGGGGTGTCTCTGACCTGATGAGGTTGGTTGGTTCTGGCCCAGTTGAAGGAGACCGGCCTCTGGGCGGGTTTATCGTGAGCAGCTTTCCGCTGAGCAGACGGCATAGCCGGGTTCTGGAGGATATGAGGTGCAGAACATCTGGGTTCATCCATCCTGGAACCCTGAGAAAGGAAGTAGAGTTTGTTATAAATGCTGACTGAGGCAGATACAACTTGGTGCTCAAAGTACAAAGTCATCTGCCGGCTTTGTAGAAGTAATAAAGAATGATCAAAGCTCATAGCTTTTTACCCCTGAGGTCATGTCAAAGAGGTCATGTTTTTGCCACTGTCTGTTTTTTCTGTGAATGAGATATCTTTAAAGGTTGCTGTGTGAGCATGACCCCAAGAGGAAGAGACCTATTGATTTTGGTGACCCCATGACCTTTCCACTTCTTGTGACCCCATGACCTTTCCACTTCTTGTGACCCCATGACCTTTCCACTTCTGGTGCCACCATCGGGCCAAACTTGAATGGAGACTTCAGAATGAAAAGGGTGATTTTATACCACATTTTATACTGTATTATCAATTTTCTAAATTGTTTTAAAAAAAAAAGCTAGTAGTAGGTAGTGGTATCAAAAACTAGACAACAAAGGCCAGCCCCATGCAGTGGTTTCAGACGGTACACTGATGCTCCCTGCTGGCCAAACCCTAGAATGCAACCTAATCCCCTCTGGCCCAGAAAGGCATTGTCCCATAGATCAGTGTTTCTGAACTGGTGGGTTGCGACCCAAAAGTGGGTTGCGGGGGCCATTTTGAGTGGGTCGCGGATGTGTGTATATATATAAAATATTTTTTGCACTACCTATCTTTGTGAAAGTGGCTTCTCAGCTCTGGTCCAGCTGAAGACAAAGCAGAGGAACAGATTGGACATTGAGCATGACCTCAGAGTTGCTTTGTCTACCATCACCCCAGACTTTGAGACTCTTGTCAGGAGCAAACAACATCCCCAGTTATCCCATTAGTTCCCTGGGATGTTAAGCTAAGAAGTCTACTAAGAAGGATATATTATTATTATTTATTATTATTATTATTATTATTATTATTATTATTATTATTATTATTATTATTATTATTATTATTATTATTATTATTATTATTATTATTATTATTATTATTATTATTATTATTATTATTATTATTATTATTATTATTATTATTATTATTATTATTATTATTATTATTATTATTATTATTATTATTATTATTATTATTATTATTATTATTATTTTATTTCATTGTGTTTTTAGCCCTAGTTGCACTTTTGTTGCAACCCCAGTTATCCCATTAGTTCCCCCAAACTTACTGTAGGTCTGTTATGTTAAGCGAAGAAGTCTGCTAGGAAGCATAATAATTTATTATTATTATTTTATTGCATTGGGTTTTTAGCCCTAGTTGCACTTTTGTTGCAACCCCAGTTATCCCATTAGTTCCCCCAAACTTAGGTCTGTTATGTTAAGCTAATAAATCTGCTATTATTATTTTATTTCATTGGGTTTTTAGCCCTAGTTGCACCTTTGTTGCACTTTTTTGTGTTTATTTCATATTCTTAACAGTGCATGAAAGATTGTGTATTACTGCAATTTCTTTTAAAATAAATCATAGTGCTCTACCTGGGCCTCCAGCTCCACTTAGCCTCCAGCCTGCTCTACCTGGGCCTCCAGCTCCACTTGGCCTCCAGCCTGCTCTACCTGAGCCTCCAGCTCCACTTAGCCTCCAGCCTGCTCTACCTGAGCCTCCAGCTCCACTTAGCCTCCAGCCTGCTCTACCTGAACCTCCAGCCTGCTCTACCTGGGCCTCCAGCTCCACTTAGCCTCCAGCTCTACCTGGGCCTCCAGCTCCACTTAGCCTCCAGCCTGCTCTACCTGGGCCTCCAGCTCCACTTAGCCTCCAGCCTGCTCTACCTGAGCTTCCAGCTCCACTTAGCCTCCAGCCTGCTCTACCTGGGCCTCCAGCTCCACTTAGCCTCCAGCCTGCTCTACCTGAGCCTCCAGCTCCACTTAGCCTCCAGCCTGCTCTACCTGGGCCTCCAGCTCCACTTAGCCTCCAGCCTGCTCTACCTGAGCCTCCAGCTCCACTTAGCCTCCAGCCTGCTCTACCTGGGCCTCCAGCTCCACTTAGCCTCCAGCCTGCTCTACCTGAGCCTCCAGCTCCACTTAGCCTCCAGCCTGCTCTACCTGAGCCTCCAGCTCCACTTAGCCTCCAGCCTGCTCTACCTGAGCCTCCAGCTCCACTTAGCCTCCAGCCTGCTCTACCTGAGCCTCCAGCTCCACTTAGCCTCCAGCCTGCTCTACCTGGGCCTCCAGCTCCACTTAGCCTCCAGCCTGCTCTACCTGAGCCTTTAATACATGATACGTTGTCTACTGATGCCGCATAATATCAACAGCTGATTCGTTGTAACGTTACAGCTTTCAGCTAACGTTAGCTACTGCTAGCTGTTAGCTCCGTTAGCTTAGCTGGCCACTTTTATAATTACTGCATGGAAACGGAGTAACATTAACGTTTAAACGTTATGTCGAGGTCAGTCGACATAAGGTTAACGTTACCCCGTTTCCATGAAGTGTTTAAATAGCAGCAATCTTGTTGAAAATGTAATGTTACTAAAATGCTCTCTCTCTCTCTCTCTCTCTCTCTCTCTCTCTCTCTCTCTCTCTCTCTCTCTCTCTCTCTCTTATTATTATGGCTTGTTCAATATCGTCTATGTTTGAATGAATGAATGAATGAAAACTTTATTAACAGATTGCAGAATGGTTACAATACAGTACGGCTCAATACACACAATTGTTAAGGGGATGCAGACCAGAGAAAGACGTTTGTCTTGTTTACATCAGGGTCCCAGATTTTCGATTCATATCGATAGTTTAATAGCTAGCCTTGGCTCGTTTAACAATATGCAAAATATGTGTACAGCCCTGTACTCATACTGAAGTTATTCTTGGTATATAATACTACATATACTAGGTCTGATTGTGTAACGAATCGATTCCACGTCGCGCTGTGTGTGAGAGAGAGAAGGAGAGAGAGGGAGAGATCTGCGTGTGTTTGGAGACGGAGCAAGTTTTGTTTCTAACTTTTCTATTTATATATTGTGTTTCAAGTTGTGAATTAGACTATACTTTATTTGACTGGTTGTGTGTTGTTGTAGTAACAGCTGAGCGACTCGTTCATAAGAGCCGATTCATTGCCGTGAGCGTGAGTCGAATCGCTCACGTCTTGCCATGAGTCGGTTGCGTGGTACTGTACATGTTTGCAAAATGTTTTGGTATAGCGCCCCTAGTGGAGAGAGAACCAGCAGCCGCTACTGGTACTGGCCATGAGGCTCCGGTAGCGCTTGCAGCAGTTCAAAGAGGCAGTTGTTTCGGTGACTAGAGTCTTTGATTATTCTCTTAGCCTTGGCCCTGCAACGCTTGTTATAAATGTCCTGGAGAGTGGGAAGCCCACCTCCAATTGTGCGTTTGGCTGAACGGGCCACTCTCTGTAGTCTGCTGCGGTCTTGTGCGGTGCTATTCCCAAACCAGGAGGTGATGTTACCAGTCAGGATGCTCTCTATTGTGCACAAGTAGAAGTTCTTGAGGATCTTCTGACTAATTTTGAACTTCCCTAGGCGCCTAAGGAAGTAGAGGCGTTGCCGTGCCTTATTGATAACACTGTCAATGTGTGAGGTCCATGTCAAGTCCTCGGATATGTGGACTCCGAGGTACTTAAAACTGTTCACTCTCTCAACCGGTGCCCCGTCGATGCTGAGGGGGCTGTAGTCCCTGGCCCCCGACCTCCTAAAGTCCACAATCATCTATTTCGTTTTGCTGACGTTCAGGGAGAGGCATAACATAACATAACACTGCTTCGTGAATGTAAAGTGAACAATGGGTTAATAACTTCCTTGTGATGAATTTAACGAATAGCCAATCGCCTAGAAACGACTCTACAAGCAGAATTGAACAATGAACCAATCAGAGCCCAGATTTACTTCTGGTCGAAAACCACTGTTTTAATCCAGTAGCTGTCATAAAGTCCTGCTCGCAATTTGGGGTTGACACAATTTCTCACTTGGACTAATTCAAGGGGTCCCTGGACATGCAAAATCACGGAGGTGATGGCCCGCCACAGTGGGCGAAATGACCGCAGTCGCCAAAAGAAAATGGCTGCCTTCGACTCACTAGGGCAGGGCTATTCAACTAAATTGTTCAGGGGGCCACATTGTCAGAAACCCAAGGGGCCAGGGGCCGGACTGCCACGGCGCCTCCCCGTGCTATGAATATATGTACACTTGACACAACACGCAACCACATTTTCACAACTTTTATTTAACTACATTGCAAAGGTAGTATACTTTTCAAAAAAAGTGCTTCATTTATGTGCCACATCTGCAACATCTCCTGCAAAAAGTGCTTCATTTATGACTGTGCAACAACTGCAACATCTCCTCTTCAACATTTCAATATAAAAATAAAATAAAAAACAAACAAGTGCATGATGTGCATCTGAACATTCTAACATCAACACATAAACAAAAAAACACATTATAGTGCAGCTGAGCTTATGAAAAAGTGCTTCATGTCTGTGCAACAACAGCAAATCACAGCATCTTATTAGCACTTATTGTCCACTCTTAACTCTCAAACATCAGGGGGGTGGGGGGCAGACAGGCCTAGCCTACATACACACATCTAATGAGAGAGATTGCACTTCTTTGACTGGGCAATGGCAGAGAAAGAGGGTTCATAGGAAGTGAGGGCTACCCGCAAACAGTGATGCAAATGCTCATTTGTCAAGGAGGCACGGTTGCTTGTTTTAATGGCATTCATGTGAGAGAAACTGGATTCACAGGTGTATGTTGAGCCAAACATTGTTAGCACAGATATTGCCAGCGTTTTTATTTTGGGGAATGTCTTGACATGAATACACTTTATCCAAAATGTTGTGGTGGATTAATTCTCAAGTGCCTGCTTCAGAGCAGATGATGCTTGCATGTCAATTATTTCAAGTTGCAGGAGACCTTCATCAATGTGAAGTGATGCAAGGAACTCTTGTCCTTTTGTGGAAATAGCAGCTACATTGGCAAATGGGTTGCTCACAAAATGCATCAATTCTCTGGACATGTCAAATTCATCAAATCGACTTGCAAAGTTTTCCCTCAATTTATCAATGAAATCTGTCATTAATTGAGTGACTTTTGGCTCAATTGTGCGTGTTAACGTTGACATGAAAAAGAAAAAAAATAATTAAAAGAAAATACTTTTTTTTAATTTAAAAAAAAAAAAAAGTATTATCATGTAATCTTTGGCGGGCCGGTCAGAATCATCCCAGAAAAAAAGTTTTCTGATATGTGATACGATGAGGGTAGGTGACAACACAGTTTGCAGCAAGAGAACGGAATTGTGAGGTTCGCCTTTCCCTTGACCTTTAATTCCCTGTCTCCTCACCTCACTAGCCCCCACCCTCGCGTTCGTTTACTCTCGTTTGCTCTTCAGCAGCCACACCCTTGGACTACCTGTCATTATGTGTTTGATTGGTCTGGTGCCGAACACACACTTCTAGTTTCAAGTATCAATTACCTTCACGCACCTGATGTGTATTCTAATTAGCACCCCTTTGGGCTTTAAGTACCTCGCTCTTCCCCTCTGTCCTTGTCGGGTCGTTCCGTATCATATCTCTATCACTAGGCTCCTACGGGAGTTTCTGTTTCTGTCTGTATGCTGTTTTATCTCCGGCGTGAGACGAGGCCACCTGTCGCCGTTTGCCTGGAGGGAGACATTGTACTACGCTCTCTAATCCTCTACGGGAGGTATTCCAGTGTTCCACTTCAGACCTCCGCGCAGCAGACGCCCAGACGCGCATCCAGACCTCCGCGCAGCAGACGCGCTCTTCACTCCAGACGCGCATCCAGACGCGCATCCAGACCTCCGCGCAGCAGACGCGCTCTTCACTCCAGACGCGCATCCAGACGCACATCCAGACCTCCGCGCAGCAGACGCGCTCTTCACTCCAGACGCGCATCCAGACCTCCGCGCAGCAGACGCGCGCTTCACTCCAGACGCGCATCCAGACGCGCATCCAGACCTCCGAGCCAGACGCGCTCTTCACTCCAGACGCGCATCCAGACGCGCATCCAGACCTCCGAGCCAGACGCGCTCCTCCGTACCGGCGCGTACTCCAAGCAGACGCGCACCACTCAGACCTCCGCGCCAGATGCGCCCTCCGTACCGGCGCGTACTCCAAGCAGAAGCGCACCACTCAGACCTCCGCGCCAGATGCGCCCTCCGTACCGGCGCGTACTCCAAGCAGACGCGCACCACTCAGACCTCCGCGCCAGATGCGCTCTCCTCCAGACGTCTAGCCTGCGCCCTCCTACTCCTCCTTGTAAGCAGCTCCAGCCCTCGCCCTGTCCAAGGCTTTGACTCTGTTTTCTCTCTGTCCCTGTCCAGTTCTCTAGTCCTCCTAGTCCTCCCTGTCCAGTCCTTCTAGTCCTCCTAGTCCTCCCTGTCCCCAGCCCGCCTCCGCGGGCCTCTGTCCCTGTTTCCCCTCTCTAGTCCTCCTAGTCCTCCCTGTCCAGTTCTCTAGTCCTCCTAGTCCTCCCTGTCCAGTCCTTCTAGTCCTCCTAGTCCTCCCTGTCCCCAGCCCGCCTCCGCGGGCCTCTGTCCCTGTTTCCCCTCTCTAGTCCTCCTAGTCCTCCCTGTCCAGTTCTCTAGTCCTCCTAGTCCTCCCTGTCCAGTCCTCTAGTCCTCCTAGTCCTCCCTGTCCAGTCCTTCTAGTCCTCCTAGTCCTCCCTGTCCCCAGCCCGCCTCCGCGGGCCTCTGTCCCTGTTTCCCCTCTAGTCCTCCTAGTCCTCCCTGTCCAGTCCTTCTAGTCCTCCTAGTCCTCCCTGTCCAGTCCTCCTAGTCCTCCCTGTTCCTGCCTTGTCCCTTGCCCTGGCCAGTCCGTTAGCCTTCCCTTAGCCTTCCCCTTAGCCAGCTCGCCTCTTAAAGGCACTGTGCCTATTTTCCCAAGTTCATGTTTTCCTGCATTTGTGTTCTCCCTTAAAGGGACAGTGCCATTTTCTGTTGTATACAATAAATGCCCAGTTCTTGGCTTACTCTCATACCTGTCTTGTGTTGTGCGATTGGGGTCGGTTACAAACCATAACAGTACGACCCGACCAGTCGACGACCCCAGCCAGCACAGACGGTGTATGTTGAGTTTGCCTTTTTTTTTGTTTCCCTCTAGTTTCCCTGTTAGCTCCCCTGTTAGCCCTGTTAGCTTCCCTGTTAGCCCTGTTAGCTCCCCTGTTAGCCCTGTTAGCTTCCCTGTTAGCCCTGTTAGCTCCCCTGTTAGCTTGTTAGTCACCCCTGTTAGCTCCCCTGTTAGCCTGTTGACTCCCCTGTTAGCTTCCCTGTGAGCTCCCCTGCAGCTTGTTAGGCCTCTACTCCCTCTGCATGGCCCCAGTCTGCTAGCTTAGCCCCGGCTGCTAGCACAGCCTCTATGTTAATGCAGCCTTGCTGCTGGCATAGGCCCTGTAGCTAGCCATGCCCAGGCAGCTAACCCAGTCCCTCTGCATGGCCCCAGTCTGCTAGCTTAGCCCCGGCTGCTAGCACAGCCTCTATGTTAATGCAGCCTTGCTGCTGGCAAAGGCCCTGTAGCTAGCCATGCCCAGGCAGCTAACCCGGTCCCTCTGCATGGCCTCCACTTTTTGTGTAGTTTTTTCCCACTGCTAGGACTGCCCTTTCAGCTAGCAAGGTCAGTTTTCTCCCACTGCTAGGACTGCCCCTTCAGCTAGCAAGGTCAGTTTTCCCCACAGCTAGGACTGTCCTTCCAGCTAGCTTGTTCTCTCATGCTGGTCCAGCCCTGTCTGCCAGCCTAGCTCCGGCAGCTAGCGCAGCCTCTATGTTAATATAGCAGTACAGCTAGCATAGGCCCTGTAGCTATCAGTGCCCTGGCAGCTACCCTTTCCCTCTGCTAGCCCCTTCCCTGTTCCCCTCTCCAGTGCCCCTGTTCCAGCCCTGTCTGCTAGCCTAGCTCCGGCAGCCAGCACAGCCTCTATGTTAACGTGGCATTACAGCTAGCATAGGCCCTGTAGCTATCTGTGCCCTGGCTGTTACCCCTCAGCTCCTCTAGTTACCCCTCAGCTCCTCTAGTTACCCCTCGGCTACCCTACTTACCCCTCAGCTACCCTGGTTACCCCTCAGCTACCCTGTTCCTTTTGCTAGCCCCACTTTTGTTGTAGCTTCCCCTGCTAAGCATGGCCCAGTACTTTTTGTTTTGTTGCCTTGTTTTTTCCCCTGCCCCTCTGTCTGTGTTTTTGGGTCGCCCGGTGGCTCCCGTGGAGGGGGGAGTACTGTGAGGTTCGCCTTTCCCTTGACCTTTAATTCCCTGTCTCCTCACCTCACTAGCCCCCACCCTCGCGTTCGTTTACTCTCGTTTGCTCTTCAGCAGCCACACCCTTGGACTACCTGTCATTATGTGTTTGATTGGTCTGGTGCCGAACACACACTTCTAGTTTCAAGTATCAATTACCTTCACGCACCTGATGTGTATTCTAATTAGCACCCCTTTGGGCTTTAAGTACCTCGCTCTTCCCCTCTGTCCTTGTCGGGTCGTTCCGTATCATATCTCTATCACTAGGCTCCTACGGGAGTTTCTGTTTCTGTCTGTATGCTGTTTTATCTCCGGCGTGAGACGAGGTGCAAGCTTTGGCCACCTGTCGCCGTTTGCCTGGAGGGAGACATTGTACTACGCTCTCTAATCCTCTACGGGAGGTATTCCAGTGTTCCACTTCAGACCTCCGCGCAGCAGACGCCCAGACGCGCATCCAGACCTCCGCGCAGCAGACGCGCTCTTCACTCCAGACGCGCATCCAGACCTCCGCGCAGCAGACGCGCTCTTCACTCCAGACGCGCATCCAGACGCACATCCAGACCTCCGCGCAGCAGACGCGCTCTTCACTCCAGACGCGTATCCAGACCTCCGCGCAGCAGACGCGCGCTTCACTCCAGACGCGCATCCAGACGCGCATCCAGACCTCCGAGCCAGACGCGCTCTTCACTCCAGACGCGCATCCAGACGCGCATCCAGACCTCCGAGCCAGACGCGCTCCTCCGTACCGGCGCGTACTCCAAGCAGACGCGCACCACTCAGACCTCCGCGCCAGATGCGCCCTCCGTACCGGCGCGTACTCCAAGCAGACGCGCACCACTCAGACCTCCGCGCCAGATGCGCCCTCCGTACCGGCGCGTACTCCAAGCAGACGCGCACCACTCAGACCTCCGCGCCAGATGCGCTCTCCTCCAGACGTCTAGCCTGCGCCCTCCTACTCCTCCCTGTAAGCAGCTCCAGCCCTCGCCCTGTCCAAGGCTTTGACTCTGTTTTCTCTCTGTCCCTGTCCAGTTCTCTAGTCCTCCTAGTCCTCCCTGTCCAGTCCTTCTAGTCCTCCTAGTCCTCCCTGTCCCCAGCCCGCCTCCGCGGGCCTCTGTCCCTGTTTCCCCTCTCTAGTCCTCCTAGTCCTCCCTGTCCAGTTCTCTAGTCCTCCTAGTCCTCCCTGTCCAGTCCTTCTAGTCCTCCTAGTCCTCCCTGTCCCCAGCCCGCCTCCGCGGGCCTCTGTCCCTGTTTCCCCTCTCTAGTCCTCCTAGTCCTCCCTGTCCAGTTCTCTAGTCCTCCTAGTCCTCCCTGTCCAGTCCTCTAGTCCTCCTAGTCCTCCCTGTCCAGTCCTTCTAGTTCTCCTAGTCCTCCCTGTCCCCAGCCCGCCTCCGCGGGCCTCTGTCCCTGTTACCCCTCTAGTCCTCCTAGTCCTCCCTGTCCCCAGCCCGCCTCCGCGGGCCTCTGTCCCTGTTACCCCTCTAGTCCTCCTAGTCCTCCCTGTCCAGTCCTTCTAGTCCTCCTAGTCCTCCCTGTCCAGTCCTCCTAGTCCTCCCTGTTCCTGCCTTGTCCCTTGCCCTGGCCAGTCCGTTAGCCTTCCCTTAGCCTTCCCCTTAGCCAGCTCGCCTCTTAAAGGCACTGTGCCTATTTTCCCAAGTTCATGTTTTCCTGCATTTGTGTTCTCCCTTAAAGGGACAGTGCCATTTTCTGTTGTATACAATAAATGCCCAGTTCTTGGCTTACTCTCATACCTGTCTTGTGTTGTGCGATTGGGGTCGGTTACAAACCATAACAGGAATGGAGGAGGCAGAGACGGCAGGATACGTGTAAACAGACTTTACTGACACGACAGTACGTTACCAACAAGCACATAAACGGTAAAGCCGAGCAGGCGCTAGAGGACGACTGAATTGTACAAACACGGAAAATAAACAATAACAAAACAAAAGACTAAGTACTCACAAGCGCAAATTACAAACAGCAAGGCACGGGGGAACACAGGAGAGACGGCGAGCAGGATGACACAGAGGACTAGTAGGAAACTGAGACAATGACGCCACAAGGAAGTCAGTAACAAGCAGACCTTAAATACTACCACTGATTGTAACGACTGACAGCTGGCGAGGCCAGGCAATAATGCAAACAGGCAACATCTGATAAACACACTAGGAATACACCAACTAGACACAGAAAACATAATCAAACATAACAACCAGACAGGGAGACGACATACATCACACACACAGGGATGGCCCAAGATAACAAATAGTTAGATATTAGTTCTATCACTTGGAACCAAAACAAGATGGCCGCCTGTACCATCAGGCTAGTCTGGCCACTAGAGGGTAGGAGACCAACGTTAGGCAGAGAGCCAATGTTGGATGGAGGGCATTGCCCAAAGTTAGGTGGAGAGCACTGCCCAATGTCCCCATCCTGCCCCGTCCAGCCAGGACCGGGCCTAGGATTGTGACAATATGTATACATGCAAAGTAGGCATTAACTCATAAAACATGCGCAAATTTGCATAATACTAACTTTTTTGTTTCCGAGACTAAATACACATGTAATACCTCCATTTTGCATGATTATTGGATGATAAATCCATTTCTGATATTCTTGTTATTACCATTCTGGCTGGTTGTGACCTTGAAAGGTTACATACAGTAGGGTTATATTTAAGTGTACACACACAAAATCATGCAGAGCTTCAATGAGTCCACCTGGGCAGGGGCAGGGGCAGGGGCTGGGGCAGGGGCTGGGGCAGGGGCAGGGGCTGGGGCAGGGGCAGGGGCAGGGGCTGGGGCAGGGGCAGGGGCAGGGGCAGGGGCAGGGGCAGGGGCAGGGGCAGGGGCAGGGGCAGGGGCTGGGGCAGGGGCAGGGGCAGGGGCAGGGGCAGGGGCAGGGGCAGGGGCAGGGGCAGGGGCAGGGGCAGGGGCAGGGGCAGGGGCAGGGGCCAAGTCAAGTACGGCTGCTGAAACATTTGATGACCCCAGGGGAGAGATGTAGACCAGTACCAGTGCTGGGAGTGACGCTCTCCCCCCTACAACCATGTGTTGTCAGAGGCCATATCAAACGAGGCGCCCTTCTTGTGCACACAGGGCCTGCAAACAGCCCAAGAACGTGGGAGAAAAGAAGAGCCTCTGGGGCATGGATGGGAGGAAAACTTCGGCACACTCCTGCCATCAAAATGTATGAAGCCCCTCTCACGAGTCTTCTCACAAAATGCAGATGTAAAGGCAGGTGTGCCACCCGACGCTGTGGCTGCCATGCTGCAGGAGTTTGCTGCACTACATTCTGCCACGGAAAGATATACCATCATCCGTGTTCAAGCCAGCTCACGCCCCAGGCTCTCGATCAGCTCCACCAGCCCCGGCTCTGCTCTCGTCTGCGGTCCCGGCCCCAGCCCTGTTCCCAGCCCTTTGGTCCCTGGCTCCACACTCCACCAGCCCTGTTCCCAGCCCTTTGGTCCCTGGCTCCACACTCCACCAGCCCTGTTCCCAGCCCTTTGGTCCCTGGCTCCACACTCCACCAGCCCTGTTCCCAGCCCTTTGGTCCCTGGCTCCACACTCCACCAGCCCTGTTCCCAGCCCTTTGGTCCCTCCACACTCCACCAGCCCTGTTCCCAGCCCTTTGGTCCCTCCATACACTGGAGGTTTTTGGGTCAGTCATGTGTTTTTTGGCTGTGGTATTTTTCGTATTTAGTTTTTCATATAGAAGGGTACATTGTGGCCTATGTCTTCGGTATAGCAAAATGATTATCAACATCACAACCAGCCAGAATGGTCATAACAACATCAGAAATGGATTCCCCATCCTAGAATCATGCAAAATGGAGGTGTTACATGTGTATTTACTCTCGGAAACAAGAATTTTAGTATATGCAAATTAGCCCATGTATTATGGTAAATAGTTGCATTTACTGTTTTTTTATCACATTTTTTTATTATTATTTTACATGAAAACAAGACAACAGCAGATAACAGCAACAATAATAATAACAGAAATAACAAATTATAAAAACAGAGTACAACATTTTAAAATTTAAAGGGGTACTATCTTATAAATGGCCTTTCCCAGTATTCAGCACCGTTTCCCGGCCGTGTGGATTTATATTAATAAGACTTATGTCTCTAATTCTCATATTGGCGCATTCTTCCAATTCCCCTCACAATATTCACCCTCACCGAACTGAGTCATCTTAAAATGTGCTGATCTGTGATGTCAGAGATTTCTCAGCTGCATAACAATGTGGCAATTGCCACCAGGCCACACAGTGGTTGGAGCCCAGCCTCAAAACGGCTTAAGATCTTGAGGTAGAAAAATGCTGCTTTTGAGTACTTGACTAGAAATACAAAACAATGAACCTTTTTGAAAAACAAAAACCTACATAGGTGTTCCATAGACTCACAGGAACCGTGTAAAAGTGCCCAAATAGTCAAAGAAATAGCAAAATAGCTCCCCCTCAATAAAATCCCCCCAGTTAAAGTTAAGGAGGACAACACAAAAGACAAGACAAACAAGACATTTCCTCCTCCCCCTCCCACGAGACCTCCGGACTCCCCCGGACAAGCACCCCAACCCCGCTCAGCCCCACACGGCGGTTCTGACCTTTTCGGCTGCTGCGACCCACAGTTCAATCCCAGCCTGCCCCACCCAAATCACACGTGGATATCTCAAGATAAATCACATCCATCAGTGTTAGGGACCAGTTAATCACTGTGAGCTTCTCAGGCTCCTTCCATCTCAATGCTATCAGCTTCTTCGCTGCTGTGACGCCTGCTAGGATAACCCTTTTTTGTTGTATGGACGCGGTTAGTGTTGTTATATCGTTCAGGAGTAGTGTAACAGCTGTGAATGGGATTGTTAAGCCACATAGATCTGAAAGTTTGTCCGTTATTGACCTCCAGAAGCGGGCTACTGGTGGGCAATCCCAATACATATGCATATAAGTGCCAGTGGCCCTTTGAGAGCACAAAGTGCACCGAGAGTTGGTTACCAGTCCCATAGCAAATAGCTTCCTAGGTGTAAGATAAGTCCTATGAATATAATTAAAATGTATTTGCTGGTGATTGGGGTTGCGGGAGGACAATGCCACATTTGTCCAAACCTCATCCCAGTCAAACTCGGGGTCCAACTCTGGGATATCCCCACGCCAGATTGTATCCAATGATACATTTTTATACGTGGATTGAATTAAGAGCGTATAAAAGTCTGAGACAAACCCTCTGGAGGCTGTCCTGTCCACTATGAGCCTGAGGAAAGGGTGTGGGTGCAAAGCTTGAGCCCACGGCACGCCATGAGCCCTCAGCGCTGACCTTAGTTGAAGGTAAAGAAAGAAGGACTCGCCGGGAAGATCATAAAATTATTTTAAGTCCTGAAACGCTCGAAGGCCGTTCTTATCATAGATATCCCCCAGAGTATGAACTCCCCTCCTTTGCCATTGAGGAATACTAACCGGTTTGTGCCCAACAAGTAGTTGCTGGTTATTAAAAATTGGAGAGTCCAGGTGCCATGGGCATTTAACCGCACACGACTTCTGTACATTACGCCATGTTTGGATCACGTGAGTTATGATCGGTCCATATCTTAGTTGGCATTTTGAAATAGGGATAGTGGAGTATACTACATCCTGTAATCTTAGCGGTGAGACCGCCGCCGCTTCTAAGGAGCGTCAAGATACAGCATCTACAGGGTCTAGCCAGCACATCAGAGGTCTCAGTGAAAAGGACCAGAAATAAAGCTTAAAATCAGGGATTGCGAGGCCCCCATCTTGTTTCCTACGTTGAGTGGTAGCTCTTTTGATTCTCGGGCGTTTGTTATTCCAGATAAACTTAGATATCATCGATTGTATCTTGCGCCAGTGGTCTATTGTAGGGGGCAGGGGGAGCATTGAGCTAACAAAATGTATCCTAGGTAGGATGTTCATTTTGATTATGGAAGCCCGGGCCTGTAAAGAGTTAGGAAGGTACGACCATCTATCTAGATCCTGGTGTATTTTATTATAAGTACCCGTGAAGTTGTATTTAGTAGTTTGATTTAGTGTGGGGAATATCTCTATGCCTAAGTATTTAAAATGTTCCACTATGGGGATATCAGCTGGTAGTCGCACCGCCTTGGCCAGCTCATTAAGAGGTAGGCAGGCTGATTTGTTCCAGTTAATCTTAAAGCCTGACAATTTACCAAAGTCGTCGATTATATCCAGTAATTTTGTGGCTGATTGGGAGGGGTCATTCATAAAAATCAGTAGGTCATCCGCATAGAGAGCAATTTTGTGTGGTGTATTATTGATTATTATGGGGACGATGTCGTCTGATTGCCTAATAAATTGGGCCAATGGTTCGAGGGAAAGCGCGAATAGTCCTGGGCTCAGAGGACAACCCTGTCTAGAAGATCTGGAGACTGGAAAAAGTGTGGAACAGTTTTTGCCTGTCAGTATCATTGCCGACGGCGAGGCATACAGGACTTTAATCATATGAATAAAATGTTTTCCAAGTCCCATAACCTCAAGTACTTTCCACAGGTATGACCATTCTAGTCTGTCAAATGCCTTCATGGCATCCAAGGACAGAACTGTGGCCGGAGCTGTATTGTCTTTACTGTTATCGATTACATGTAATAGCCTCCTAAGATTATCTGCAGCCAGGCGCCCCGGGATAAAACCAGTTTGATCGCAATGTACCAGTACCGTCATAAACTTCTTCAGGCGGCGGGCAAACACTTTTAGATCGGCCCCGAGAAGACTCAAGGGCCTATAGCTTCCACAGTCATTGGGATCTCTATCCTTCTTGAGAAGTAAAGAAATCAATGCCATGTTGACATCTCTTGAGAACTCCCCTTGTTCGACAGCGTAATTGATCATATCGAGCATCAATGGACCCAATTGGTCCCAGAATGCTAAATATACCTCGGGTGGAATCCCATCCCAGCCTGGTGCCTTACCCCTTTGCATTTCAGCAATCGTCTCCCTAAGTTCCATAAGAGTGATCGGTTTTCCCAGTTATTTAGCCTCTTCCTCAGAAATGTGGGGTATCTCAAGCCCGCCAATGAACGATTCAAATTTAGAATTATCGAAATTTACCTCTGAGCTATATAACTGTGAGTAAAACTCTTTAAAAGTGTTGTTGATCTTTTTCGAATCAGTAGTGACTGTTCCCTGTCGTGTCTTGATCGAAGGAATATCCGAGAAATGATCATTCGAGCGTATTTCCATTGCCAGTAGATGGCTAGGCCTGGAACCGTGAAAGTAGTAATTTTGCCTTGTCCTATGTATTAAAAATTCAGACTGTTTTTTTTTTTTTTTTTTTTTTTTTTATATTTCTTTATTACAGGAAAAGTTATTTATACATTTACAATTGGCAAAAACATCATTCATTTTCCATCTTTTTTTCTTTTCTTCCCCTTTCATTTCCCCTTCCCTTCCTTCATACCCACCCCACCCCCCCCCACACCGGAGTTTTCGAAAACACAGCTGCAAAATATCCAAAAATACAGCATAGATGTTTCTGGTAATGAAAAACCAAAAGCAACAATAATATCAATCAGACCCATCTGTATTATGCACAAACACTTAGATAAAGAGAAGTAAAGAAGGAACTAAAAACATAAAGAGAAAACTCTATCGCACGGCTGTGGCTGTGGAAGAAAGTCATCAATGAGATTATTTCACTATCTCCCTCAACCCCGTCCATGGTGTTGTGGTAATCCTTGGGTAGTTTGACCTTGTGCAGCTGCGTCTCCCGTTCCCCTCTCCCTCCCCACAGTTACCCACCCAGCCCCCGGGCGTCTCATTCACACCCATTCATACCAGGACAGGGGGTAACTGCGGAGACCTCCGGAGACAGGGGGGATTAGAAAATAGGAATGAAATAAATAATAAAAAAATAAGGAAGTGCAGTTGGAGGTGTAAAGCTCTATCCTTTCTAAGTCTCTTCATTGATAGTCAGGGTGTCGATGTGTTGCAGAAATGGTTGCCAGGTCACATGGAATGTTTCAAGGGAGCCCTTTAGGGAGAATCTGATTCACTCAAGCTTAACAAATCAAATCAAATCAAATCAAATTTATTTATAAGGCCCGACAACACACGTTAATGTCCCCATGGGCCGTACAGGTCTTCTTTAAACAAGTCAAGAAGAAAACATAACAATAAGTCAAGAACAGAACAAGAACACCAAGGTCCAAACATTTTTAGATGAATGCAAAAAATTAAAATTAAAAATTAAAGAATGCAAGCACTCCCAGACATACCCCACGCGAAGGTAAGGAAAAACTCACTAAAACCTAACAATAGGGAAAAAAGCTCCACAGGCAGTGTGAAGGAGAGAAACCTTAGAAGGGCCATTCAAGGGGGGATCTCCCTTCTTAGATGTTGGTGATAGTAGTGTTGCAGACGGACAGTTGGTAAGCATGCACTCATGTGTGTAGTGAAACACAGATGAGTGCATGCAATAGCAACTGAACATTTTGAAAGATTAAAGATAGAGCTGATAGCGGATCTATTTGAGGCACAGGGGCGGCGCAAAGAGGGTCACATCCTCCCGGTCTTAGTCACGGGACATTCAACACTCCGGTCATTGCTCAGGGACAGCCGGAGACAGGGAGATAGGGGGCGGTGCAGAGAGGGTCGCGAAACTCCCCGACATCATCGCGGGACGTCCGGCACTCCGGTCACCACTACAAGACCTCCGGAGACAGGGGGGCACGCAGAGGGGGTCGCAACCTCCCGGCCTTCATCGGGGGATGTCCGACACTCCGGTCAGCACTCCAGGACAGCAAGTCATAGGGGGACAGGGAGACGGGACAGGCGTTAGACAGCTCATGTGATTGTAGTGGGCGGACATAGCAATAGATACAAGTGGTAAGCATATATGTGAATGGAGTAGATATATGAAGTAAGCATATTATGTGAATAGAATAGAAGTACTTAACCCAGCAATGAAACCGCGTTGACTGTTAATCTGTTAACAGTCTGTTAATGCTGTTAATCAGTTGACAGGACCACGGACAGACGACGGTAAATAACTGATCCAAGGCCTCGGAGGTGCATGTAGAGCAGTCACTACAATCTTGGCCAAGACCCCGAGGCATCCATCACCTTAGTCAGCGCCAGGAGACGGGCACTCAGAGATGGGGGAGGGAGGGGGGGGGGGGGGGGAAGGGGGGAGGGAATACTAACACAATACTACTAACACAATGTAGTATCTCATGTATCCATCTGTTGTGGGTAAAACACAACAGATTTAAAGAGAATAAGTCTCCTAGCGAGGAGGGTAGTGAACGCCACAACTCGTTTTGCAGCCCTAGATGCGATCATAGGGGTATTCGGGATACCGAAAAAAGCAGTGAGTGGATCAGGGTCTAACGTCACGCCCAAGACCATACTTAGTGTATCAAATATTGCAGTCCAGTTTGGGGCACGTCCAAAACATGTGCATATAATCGGCTGGAGATTGTTTACATCTATTACACGCATCCGTTCTATCCGGGTATATCTTTGCTAACCTCGCATTGGTGTAGTGAACCCTGTGAAGGATCCTACACTGAAGCAAACTGTGTCTTGCACATATAGAGGAGGTGTGTACAAGGTATAATATATGATCCCATTGTTCATCTGTAATGATAATTCCCAGATCTTCGTCCCATTTGGCTTTTAGGGAGTCTAAGCAAGATGGGTTCATCCAAAATATTTTATCATATAAAATTGAGACAAGCCCTTTCCGCCCGGTACCGAGCGATAGGAGAGGGTCAGTCCTAGAGTCTGGAGGACGGCCGGGGAATTGTGGGAATTGGTTCTGAACAAAATGCCTGATCTGAAAAAAACGGAAAAGGTGAGAATTTGGGAGACCAAATTTTTTTGATAGTTCTGCAAACGACGAGAACACACCTCCGGAGTAGAGGTCATTAATGGTTAGCAAACCTTTGTTCGCCCAGCTTCCGAATACCAGATCAGAACAGGACGGTAAGAATAGGTGATTACGAGAAATTGGAGCCAGCCCCGACGGAGCGTGTAGGCCAAATTGTCTCCTAAACTGATTCCAGATTTTCAAAGTATCCGTCACAATTTGGTTCCGAGCCAACTGTTTAATAGGGATCGAAATGGGTAGTTGGGATGTTACCACAACCAGAGTGAGTACTTTGAAGAGGATACCTCCATCCGAGCCCATTGGGGTTGGTCTCCTTCCTCCCTCCCGGCCCTCCAGTAAAGGAGTTTGTTTATATTACATGCCCAATAGTAATAGCGAAGATTGGGCAAAGCTACTAAAATGCCTGTGTGATTTTTCTTATGTGGGGAGGACAACCAGAGCCTTTAAAACAAGAATCAGTGAACATAAGTGTTCAGTGAGAAATTCAGATATAAAGTCGTCAGTAGCTAGACACTTTTCCAGGTGTAAACATACCGTTAACGATCTCAGATACATGGGACTTGAGTTAGTCCACAGGCCCGCGAGAGGGGGAGACAGACACAAGTTATTGTTGCAACGGGAATGTTATTATATTCACCTGTTTGATTGCATAGAACCTAGAGGAATGAATGAAGAAAACATGTTAACCTGTTTCCTTTAAGTACCTTTTATCTATAAGATTATGGTTTAATCCATGTGGTTGTTTCATGCAAGAGTATGTTTATCCTTTGATGCTTAGTAGAAAAAAGAAAAAAGTATGTAAATAAGTATAGGGGCTCAATTAGCCCTATAAACTACGGGCATGTTACATAGCAAGTTTCTGGTATGGTAATGTGATGCAATTTTGCTTTTGCTTTTGTTTTGTTTTTTATATATGTCTTTTATATATGTTGTATATTTGTATAATTTGTATTTACTAACAGACTCTATTTTGATAGGTCTTTCCTTTTGTCATTGAGGACCAATAGACTCAGGCACACCTGCGCCGTGATGTCATTTCCTGCCAAGTCATTAACCACCTGTGTATATAACCATCATCTTGACTGCAAGTGCATTGCAAGCTATAACACTGACGAAGGAATATGTAATTCCGAAACATGTTTGTTTCAGGCTGCCATTACATTTTGAACCTGAGAGTGCTGGTCTGGCTTCCCTAATATGAGCCAACCATAAGGGGAAAATTAGCTATTATTATATAATAACTCAACGCCATCCCTGTAACTAACTACTTCTGAATCTGCGTATCACCGTCCTAATGCTTCAGCCAGCAGTAAATAACGTCTGTATCAGAACCTAAATCACCGCCAACAGTAACACTTGTAACCACATCATTTATATAAATACAAGTGTAATAAACAAATGAGCATGTGCTCAAAACCTCCGGTTACCACAGTGCGTCGCTCCTGTAGGATCAGCTTTTAGCGTCCCACTCCCGACACTCAAACACAAATGGATATAAAACATTTAAGCATACAAGAAGTTAGTTAAAGGGGAACTCCAACATTTTGGGAAATTAGCTTATTTAACATCTTCCCTGGAGTTAGACAAGAAGATACATACCTTTTTTGTCAGACTTTGCAATCAAAAGTTAGGGGGCTAATAACCCTTGCCATAATTTCAGTGCGCCCCTAACTTTTGATTGCAAGGTCTGACATTGACCCCCTTTTCAGGAGTTGACCTAGAGCCCACCAAGGTCATGCATATCAAGTTTGGTCAATGTCAGACCTTGCAATACACTGTAAGGCACTGTAAGGCTCTAACACTCCCCCACTTCCAGTGATGAAGCTAAGCTATGCTAACGGAGCGTCTATTCCCAAAGCTAAAATGCACGCACAGAGACAAAAAAGGTATGTATCTTCTTGTCTAACTCCAGGGAAGATGTTAAATAAGCTAATTTCCCAAAATGTTGGAGTTCCCCTTTAAGGCAGGACCCGATCACAGTTAAATTGTGCAAACAGATGTTATTTAAACAGCAACAACAACAACAAAATGTAAACATTAACGGGTCTCGAATGTCCCGGTAAGGGCGATAGAAATAGCATGCTAGTTAGCCCGAGGCTAGCGCGTCAGCTAGTGATGAATCCAGCTAGCCCGCTGGCATCCATTATGTACATTGTCCAGCTAGCTCGCTAGCATTCATAGAGGAGACACACATGTACAGCCACGAGGTCAGCATTAGCAAGTAACAGAAGTCATTAGGATGCCCCGCTAGTTTGGATGGGCAAGGGCTAGTTAGCCTGTTTGGGCATGATATTAGACATTTCTGATTATTCAGCCATATAAATGTATTAGGCCCACATCGTCACATCACTCACCCGACACAGTTATCAAGCTACGGTCTCGGCTACCCCCCCGAGATATTCCTCCGCTTTAGCCATCGACCAAATAGATCGACGTTCATCGCCCTTAAGCAGCACAGATAATCTTGCGGAGAAAAATAGCGTAGGCCTCAGGCCCAATTTCCATAGCCTGGCCATGACCACTTTGTATCCGCCTCTCTGTGCTTGAACCTCCGGCGTAAAGTCTTCGAAAATGGCCACTTTGTGACCGCCGAGACTGAGTTCACCTCTCCTGGCACGGGCCGACCGCATGATGAGCTCCCTCTGTTGTAGCCTGTTTAGCTTAACAATGATGGGCCTCGGCCCCTTGTTCCCTCCAGGACTGGCCTTGCCCGCTCTGTAAGCCGACTCGCACATGGGTGGACTGGGGAGGACATCCTCCCCCAGTATTTTCTGCAACAACTCCGGCATGTTCTCCGAGGGACGACCTCCCTCACTGCCCTCCGGGACACCAACGATCCTGATGTTGTAACGCCTCTCCCGGGACTGCATCTCAACAATTACCGTCTGTAGTTTGGAAACGTCAGCCTGCCTAGCCAGCAGGGAGCTCTCCAGACACGCCATCCTCTCGCCCTGTTGCGAGGCCTCTGTCGTTAGCGAAGCTAGTTCATTAGCATTAGCCGTGGAGGTAGCGTGTAGTGACTCCATCTTCTCTCTCAACGGGTCGACCGCCAACCTAATTTCCTCCGTCACTGCCCGATGAAGAGTATCAAAAAATTCCGCCTGTGCCTTTTTTTGCGCGTCAGTGAAGCGTACTTCAAAGTCTGCATGGAGTTTGGTCATGACCGAGAGAACAGCTTCACTTATTTTACTGATTTCGGGTGAAGGCGAGGATGGTTTCGGTGATAGTTTGCCGGCTGGCGTACTCATGGCTCGGGTCTCCATTAACACCGCAAAAAGTTGAAAAAAGTTGACGAAAGTAGTTGACACTCGACGAATCAACAAGAAAACCAATAACAAATAAAAATTAAATAAAGCCTAATGGGGTGAAAAGTGTATTTTAGCATGTTAGTAGGGAGCTCTCGTGAAACACGTCCTATTCCATGAGTGCCTGGCTCCGCCCCCCAAATAGTTGCATTTACATAGCACTTTTATCCAAAACGCTTTACAATTTGTTCCTTACATTTGACCCATTCACTCACACATTCACACACCGACGGCGGAGGCAACCATGCAATGTGCCAATCTGCTCATCGGGCGTGACAGAGCTGCAGAGGGGTTTGTATATTTTGTAGTGGTTGGTCTTTATTGTTTAACTTTTTACTGTATGAGGCACACTTTCAGGAGGGTCATACAGAACCAAGCATTACACACAAATCTAATCTACAAATTCCAATCTGGCTTCAGAACATCCCACTCCACTGACACATGCCTTCTCTATTTGAACGACCACATCAAACAAGAGGTGGACGCGGGCAAATACTGCGGCATGGTCATGCTGGACCTAAAGGCCTTCGACACTGTCAATCACTCCATTCTGATTGACAAGCTAAAAGCAAACTTTTGATAGTTTATCAGTGAGCTGGATGCAATCCTACCTGGAGGGGAGAGAACAGATGGTGGAGGTAAACGGTACCCTATCCCCCCCCCCCCTCCCAGTGAGCTGTGGTGTTCCACAAGGAAGCATACTAGGACTGCTACTGTTCCTAATTTATGCAAATTACATGTCGTCAGCTTGTGACTGCAACTTGTTCCTGTTCGCGGACGACTCAGTTATTATTATTTTTGCATTTTGTAAATTTTTTGTTTTGTATATTGTATAATAATAATAATAATAATAATAGATTGAATTTGTAATGACCTTTTTGTTCGCTGGGATCCCAAAGTGCTACACTACAGGGTTAAAACATAGTTAAAAAGTAAAACAAATAAAATACAGAATAAAAATAACATAAGAATAGAACATAGTTAATTAAAAACATAGTATAAACAGAGAATGAAAAAAACAACAGCACAAGAAAATAAAAATAAAAAAGGCCTTTGTGAACAGGTAGGTTTTCAGGCCTGCTTTAAAAGAGTCCAGGCTCTGTGGTGCCTCAGCTGGATGGGGAGGCTGTTCCACAGGCGTGGTGCAGCCGTGCAGAAGGCTGGGTCACCCATGGTGCAGAGCCTGGGTACTGGGGACCTGGAGGAGCAGGCTACCTGCAGATCTGAGGGTCCCCCATGGTGCAGAGCCTGGTACTGGGGACCTGAAGGAGCAGGCTACCTGCAGATCTGAGGGTCCCCCAGGGTGCAGAGCCTGGTACTGGGGACCTGAAGGAGCAGGCTACCTGCAGATCTGAGGGTCCCCCAGGGTGCAGAGCCTGGTACTGGGGACCTGAAGGAGCAGGCTACCTGCAGATCTGAGGGTCCCCCAGGGTGCAGAGCCTGGTACTGGGGACCTGAAGGAGCAGGCTACCTGCAGATCTGAGGGTCCCCCAGGGTGCAGAGCCGGGTACTGGGGACCTGAAGGAGCAGGCTACCTGCAGATCTGAGGGTGCATGTGGAGGATTGTGGAGTGATGAGTTCCTGAAGGTAGAGGGGTGCGTGTCCGTTTATGCAGTTATGGGTGAGCATCAGGACTTTGTAATTGATCCGGGATGAGACGGGGAGCCAGTGTAGTGAGTGGAGGATGGGGGTTATGTGATCGTGTTTACGGACTCTCATCAGGATCCTGGCAGCGCTGTTCTGGATGTATTGCAGTCTTTGGCTGCTCTTGCCAGGAATCCCGATGAAGAGTCCGTTACAGTAGTCCAGTCTTGAGGAGATAAAGGCACGGACAAGCTGCTCTGCGTCTGACAGGGTTAGAGTGGGACGGAGTTTTGATATATTTTTTAGGTGATAGAATGAGGTCTTGCAGAGGTGTTTCATGTGGATGTTGAAGGTCAGGTGGGGGTCAAATCAAACACCCAGATTTGTGACTGTGGGGGAGAGGGGGATGACCTGGCCGTCAAAGGTGAGATGTGATATGGATGAAGACTGAACCTGGTGAGGGGTGCCAATGAGAAGTGCCTCGGTTTTTTTGCTGTTTAGTTGGAGGAAGTTGCTGTTCATCCTTTATCTCCCCAAGACAGGTGGTGAGGCGTGACAGAGCTGCAGAGGGGTTTGTATATTTAGTAGTGTTTGGTCTTTATTCTGTAACTTTTTACTGTATGAGGCACACTTTCAGGAGGGTAATACAGAACCAAGCATTACACACAAATCTAATCTACGAATTCCAATCTGGCTTCAGAACATCCCACTCCACTGACACATGCCTTCTCTATTTGAACGACCACATCAAACAAGAGGTGGACGCGGGCAAATACTGCGGCATGGTCATGCTGGACCTACAAAAGGCCTTCGACACTGTCAATCACACCATTCTGATTGACAAGCTAAAAGCAAACTTTTGATAGTTTATCAGTGAGCTGGATGCAATCCTACCTGGAGGGGAGAGTACAGATGGTGGAGGTAAACGGTACCCTATCCCCCCCCCTCCCAGTGAGCTGTGGTGTTCCACAAGGAAGCATACTAGGACTGCTACTGTTCCTAATTTATGCAAATTACATGTCGTCAGCTTGTGACTGCAACTTGTTCCTGTTCGCGGACGACTCAGTTATTATTATTTTTGCATTTTGTAAATTTTTTGTTTTGTATATTGTATAATAATAATAATAATAATAGATTGAATTTGTAATGACCTTTTTGTTCGCTGGGATCCCAAAGTGCTACACTACAGGGTTAAAACATAGTTAAAAAGTAAAACAAATAAAATACAGAATAAAAATAACATAAGAATAGAACATAGTTAATTAAAAACATAGTATAAACAGAGAATGAAAAAAACAACAGCACAAGAAAATAAAAATAAAAAAGGCCTTTGTGAACAGGTAGGTTTTCAGGCCTGCTTTAAAAGAGTCCAGGCTCTGTGGTGCCTCAGCTGGATGGGGAGGCTGTTCCACAGGCGTGGTGCAGCCGTGCAGAAGGCTCGGTCCCCCATGGTGCAGAGCCTGGGTACTGGGGACCTGGAGGAGCAGGCTACCTGCAGATCTGAGGGTGCGGGTGGAGAATTGTGGAGTGATGAGTTCCTGAAGGTAGAGGGGTGCATGTCCGTTTATGCAGTTATGATAAGTGCTCATGCAAGCCTCGGTCAGATTGATAACCCAATAACTCATTGGTCCGCCCATCTCAACATCAAGCAGCGTCCTGCGATGTCTGTGATATCCAGAACTCAATGCGTCCACAAACTGCAGGGGTTAAACCCGACCGACAAGACCTGACACACGCACCGCTCCGACCCCCCCAGTCATCGACCTTAGGTCCAGTGATTGGAGTTGCGGAGTCTATTATTTTATTTGCACTGGGAAGGATTCATTTGACCAGTAGGCCACTCTATAATCAGATGATATCCATTTCCCTTATCCGTCACACGTATTATCACTGTAACAGTACTTGATAGGCCCATTATATAGAATCTATAATATATATCTATAGATATAGAAATAGGTAGATAGATATATAGTTCTTTCTCTAGGTCTCTGTGTGGATAAAGGCACACTACTAGAGTTTTACATCATAAATCAGGAACATCACGGGGCCGTGTTGCTGCCGACTGGTTAAAGACACACTACTAGAGTTTTACATCATAAATCATGAACATCACGAAGCCGTGCTCCCTCATGCTTAAACAATGGGTAAAGTTACAATGCAAAACATTTCAATGCTTACCCGTCTTGTCAGAAGAATGGATACAAAGGTGGGTTCCGAAAAGGTTTTATTTTAAAAGTACAAGATTACATTAAAGGCACAGTTCATGGTTATAAGTACAAAGGTTTCTTCTTACAATATATCTGAATGCAGCTCCACCAAAAATCCCTCGAGATGAAGTGAGTTAGCCTTTATAAAGGAATTCCAGATCTCTCTGTCATTGGTTCAGATACAGTGATGAAATTTCACTAGCCAGTCAACGCACAATACGTAGTAAGGATGGACTCCTCCCCTTCTAGTCATTACATCTACTGGGAAAAACCCCATTACCTCATTTGAACATGAATGCATGTCTGTTCTGCTTCCTCACTGTAAGGGTTAACTTCCTTACTTCCCTCCTTCCTCCATGGGCCTCTTTCGTTCTGAGACGAGGACAAGGCAGACTGCCGTAATATATCTTACATAGCCCAACACATACATATACAGATATATACAGGTACAATAGGTTACAGGTACAATACAGTACTCAGTGTACTATATTACATTAGTACATTATAGTCTGCTCTCCTCTCCTTCCTCTTCTGCGGCCTCTCCTGCTGCCTCTCAGGGTCACATTCTTTATGGTTAACTCCCTACTGCAGGCTTGCTCTTACAGACACCTCTATGCAGACCAGGCAATTCATTCTTAAGCAGAAACATATGATTTGCCGATAAAGCATATAATCAATATAGCATTATACATATCTATACCTTTATACCTACAGTATATATGTTTCATAATAATTATTACATGTGAAAAATAGGTTAGATTCACACAATCACTGTCTTCCAACCAGAGTTTAGTTTTAAAGTGTATAAAGAATATACTGGTTATAAAAGAACAAACAGGATGTCAATTTCCAAAAGGGTCACTGTTGTTCTGTGGCACTTAACATGTGTTTACACATAACGTGTTTCCTTTCTGACGGGGCATTACCAGCCAGAATACATATCACATCTATACCTATACCTATATAGTAACATATGCCTAGATGATAACAAATATATACAATAAACCTATTGTATTGATTCCATTGACTCCACTCTCCAAGATCACGCAAGATATTGTAGTGTACACAAGTTACGGTTCCAGAGTCCACAGTCCATAGTTCTCACAGTTTTTTCACAAGTGGGAGGAAGAATCTACAGACATTCCTCATAATCATATATAAGAACAGGATGTCATACTAACCAGTGTCACCAGTGACACCCCCTCTGTCATCCTGGTCGGTCATTTTCCATTGTCTTAATAGCGTCTGTACTGTGGGACGAGATGGCGATTGCGGGGTCACGTTGCCGTGACTCTCCACAGTGAGCATCAGGACTTTGTAATTGATGGGGGGAAGGAGTTTTGATATATTTTTTAGGTGATAGAATGAGGTCTTGCAGAGGTGTTTTATGTGGATGTTGAAGGTCAGGTGGGGGTCAAATGGAACCCCCAGATTTGTGACTGAGGGGGAGAGGGGGATGACCTGGCCGTCAAAGGTGGGATGGGATATGGATTATTATTATTATAATAATAATAATAATAATAATAATAATAATAATAATAATAATAATAATAATAATAATAATAATAATAATAATAATAATAAATAATAAATAATAAATAATAAATAATAAATAATAAATAATAATAATAATAATAATAATAATAATAATAATAATAATAATAATAATAATAATAATAATAATAATAATAATAATAATAATAATAATAATAATAATAATAATAATAATAATAATAATAATAATAATAATAATAATAATAATAATAATAATAATAATAATAATAATAATAATAATAATAATAATAATAATAATAATAATAATAATAATAATAATAATAATAATAATAATAATAATAATAATAATAATAATAATAATAATAATAATAATAATAATAATAATAATAATAATAATAATAATAATAATAATAATAATAATAATAATAATAATAATAATAATAATAATAATAATAATAATAATAATAATAATAATAATAATAATAATAATAATAATAATAATAATAATAATAATAATAATAATAATAATAATAATAATAATAATAATAATAATAATAATAATAATAATAATAATAATAATAATAATAATAATAATAATAATAATAATAATAATAATAATAATAATAATAAATAATGCAGGACCTCTTTAGGGGTCTTTATTTGGCATGCAACAAACTGGACATGCAATTGGAGCAGCACACACACACCAGGATACACACACACACATGCATTGTCTTTTTCTCAGTCGCCGATGCGATTGAGTCTCTGCGCCTAACCCATCTGAACCTGAACTGAACCTGGTGAGGGGTGCCAAAGAGAAGTGCCTCGGGTTTTTTGCTGTTTAGTTGGAGGAAGTTGCTGTTCATCCATGTCTTTATCTCCTCAAGACAGGTGGTGAGGCATGACAGAGCTGCAGAGGGGTTTGGGGCAGTTTTTATGTAGAGTTGTGTGTCATCGGCATAACAGTGGAAGGACATTCCATGTCTGCCGATGACACGACCGAGGGGGGAGCATGTAGGTGATGAATAGGATGGGACCAAGAACCGACCCCTGCGGAACACCACAGGTGACCTCGAGCAGCCTGGACTTGTGTCCTCCCAGTGAGACATATTCAGACCTGCCTCAGAGGTAGGACTGGAACCACTGCAGTGCATGGTCGACAGTCCAACAGTGTTGTGGAGGCGCTCCAGGAGGATGGTGTGGTCCACAGTGTCAAACGCCACTGTCAGATCGAGGAGGATGAGAAGTGATGGTGATTCCTGCGTCAGCGGTCATTAGAAGGTCATTCGTCACCCATATTATAAGGTAATGCCTCATTTGCATGTTTAAACATAACATTTCAGAAAATGTCCAATACATTTGTTATTTGTTGTTATGTGGATAATAAACTGGGGAAGTTTCATAGTGATATCTATTATTAAAAATGTGTTGGCCTATTCACCTGAACACATTGAGCGCCAGCAGCAGGGGGCGCTGATCCCCCTTCATCGCCAGGTCTTTATTCAATGGATATAGTTTGCGAGTGCTTAAAATATATCTTATATTATATCTATGGGTCTAATAATGCCGTCGACTGTCAGTGAGTTGCTTCCAGTCAACATTGCAGAGACAGATTGTTTTTTCATCCATACATTTCCGTTTCATACCATTTTGAATAGAGTATGGTTTGGGTGCTTTGAGTAATTCCAGGAAAAATACGAGAAAAAGGCATTTGACTGTAATCTAGTCATCACGTTGTAATTTTTCGGCTGATTATCTAATCATTCTGAAATCAACGCTAGATTATCACTATTATGTCTCATCGTGCATACATGAAATTACCGTCGTAGTGGGGCGCTCGCCCCCCCCCCCCCCCCCCCCCCACAGCAGTCAACAGTAATAGGCACATACACCTAGACTCAGATCAACGATCAAATTTATATATAGTGTTCTTACCTTGTATCTGATGCAAAAGAAATAATCCAAATATCTGATCGCCATTCAAAATACTGCTTGTGGATGTCTGTACCACACTACCGACCGTTACATAAGGGCGGGTGGGCGGGGTTACTGTTCGATGCCATCGTTGTACAGACCTGGCTCGCCTGAGTATTTAAACCCCGCCCGCCCGGCTCAGATCGGCTCCTAAAACACACCAGCCCATTTACAATGGGATGCATAGCTCCGCATGGCAGTAGAGGGCGGTGTTGACCGTCTGCCAGCTCAGACAGGGTCTGAAGGCTATACCAGAGGCTGCAGCTATGAATTATGAATAGATATAGCGAATAAACGAAATAACGATCCCAAAACTAGTAAACTCGTTTCTGGCGCTGAACGCATGGAGGGCAATAACGAGTTAACTCGTTTTTGGCGCAGATCCAGTTAAGAGTCAAAGGCAGCCATTTTTTTTTGGCAACTGCAGTCATTTCATCCGCTGTGGCGGACCATCACCTCTGTGATTCTTCATGTCCAGGGACCCCTTGACTTAGTCCAAGTGAGAAATTGTGTCAACCCCAAATTGCGAGCAGGACTTTATGGCAGCTACCGGAGTATTTCAAGCGAATGAAAAAGGAACCACATTGTTCTGGTGAGTTAGCCTTTGATGTGAATCCAGCTCATAAACAGCTAATATTATTAGCTCACGTACGCTAGCCGCTATGCTAACGATTATAATGGGAAATCCCAATCAATTATGCTAACAAAATCTTTTTGTGAGTAGAACTATTTGTTCTTGATGGCAAATTGTGTTGCTGTGTTGGTTTTGTTTCATCACTAAATGAGGCAGAAGACACTGAATGTATTTTTGTTGGTTTTTACTGCACTTTGTTCTTGCTGCAAATAAATGATAGATAACACCAGTAGGCTATGGTACAGGGAGATAACACCAGACAGAGAGATAACACCAGTACAGAGAGATAACACCAGTATGGGAGTGTACCCTCTCTCAGTACCCTCTCCCTCCTCTCTCTTGCCTCTCTATCCCTATATCCCATATCCCTATATCTCTCTCTCTCTCTCTCTTCTCTCTCTCTCTCTCTCTCTCTCTCTCTCTCTCTCTCTCTCTCTCTCTCTCTCTCTCTCTCTCTCTCTCTCTCTCTCTCTCTCTCTCTCAAAGATATTCGTTTTGAAATAAAACACATTCTAAACAGTGTTTTGCCATTCTAATGCCATTATCTGCATTGTAGGGCTATTTAGACTGTCTTAGTAAGGTTGCAGGCTTGAAATTTAGCACTTGTAAAAAAGATATTCGCTTTTGAAATAAAAACAACATTCTAAACAGTGTTTTGCCATTCTAATGCCATTATCTGCATTGTAGGGCTATTAGACTGTCTTAGTAAGGTTGCAGGCTTGAAATTTAGCACTTAAATTTAGATAACACCAGTATGGGAGTGTACCCTCTCTCAGTACCCTCTCTCCTCTCTCTCTTCTGCCTCTCTATCCCTATATCCCTATATCCCTATATCCCTATATCCCTATATCCCTATATATTCTCTCTCTCTCTCTCTCTCTCTCTCTCTTCTCTCTCTCTCTCTCTCTCTCTCTCTCTCTCTCTCTCTCTCTCTCTCTCTCTCTCTCTCTCTCTCAAAGATATTCGCTTTTGAAATAAAAACACATTCTAAACAGTGTTTTGCCATTCTAATGCCATTATCTGCATTGTAGGGCTATTTAGACTGTCTTAGTAAGGTTGCAGGCTTGAAATTAGCACTTGTAAAAAGATATTCGCTTTTGAAATAAAAACACATTCTAAACAGTGTTTTGCCATTCTAATGCCATTATCTGCATTGTAGGGCTATTTAGACTGTCTTAGTAAGGTTGCAGGCTTGAAATTTAGCACTTAAATTTAGATAACACCAGTATGGGAGTGTACCCTCTCTCAGTACCCTCTCTCCTCTCTCTCTTCTGCCTCTCTATCCCTATATCCCTATATCCTTATATCCCTATATCCCTAATCCCTATATCCCTATATATATCTCTCTCTCTCTCTCTCTCTCTCTCTCTCTCTCTCTCTCTCTCTCTCTCTCTCTCTCCTCTCTCTCTCTCTCTCTCTCTCTCTCTCTCTCTCAAAGATATTCGCTTTTGAAATAAAAACACATTCTAAACAGTGTTTTGCCATTCTAATGCCATTATCTGCATTGTAGGGCTATTTAGACTGTCTTAGTAAGGTTGCAGGCTTGAAATTTAGCACTTGTAAAAAGATATTCGCTTTGAAATAAAAACACATTCCAAACAGTGTTTTGCCATTCTAATGCCATTATCTGCATTGTAGGGCTATTTAGACTGTCTTAGTAAGGTTGCAGGCTTGAAATTTAGCACTTGTAAAAGATATTCGCTTTTGAAATAAAAACACATTCTAAACAGTGTTTTGCCATTCTAATCCCATATCTGCATTGTAGGCTATTTAGACTGTCTTAGTAAGGTTGCAGGCTTGAAATTTATCACTTGTAAAAAGATATTCGCTTTTGAAATAAAAACACATTCTAAACAGTGTTTTGCCATTCTAATGCCATTATCTGCATTGTAGGGCTATTTAGACTGTCTTAGTAAGGTTGCAGGCTTGAAATTTAGCACTTGTAAAAAGATATTCGCTTTTGAAATAAAAACACATTCTAAACTGTGTTTTTGCCATTCTAATGCCATTATCTGCATTGTAGGGCTATTTAGACTGTCTTAGTAAGGTTGCAGGCTTGAAATTTAGCACTTGTAAAAGATATTCGCTTTTGAAATAAAACACATTCTAAACAGTGTTTTGCCATTCTAATGCATTATCTGCATTGTAGGGCTATTTAGACTGTCTTAGTAAGGTGCAGGCTTGAAATTTAGCACTTGTAAAAAGATATTTGCTTTTGAAATAAAAACGCATTCTAAACAGTGTTTTGCCATTCTAATGCCATTATCTGCATTGTAGGGCTATTTAGACTGTCTTAGTAAGGTTGCAGGCTTGAAATTTAGCACTTGTAAAAGAGATTCGCTTTTGAAATAAAAACACATTCTAAACAGTGTTTTGCCATTCTAAATGCCATTATCTGCATTGTAGG
>NW_028174886.1:3134533-3183903 GCF_963971535.1 Notolepis coatsorum | reverse complement strand
TGAACAGGCTGTTGTTGTACCCAATGGATACATTATTCCATACAGACCATATCATTACAAAACACTAAACAGTGTAAACAGTAGGGCACTTTTAAAGTATATTCACTTTTTATCATGAACCCCCCCCCCCTGTACTCTTGGTTCCTTCCAAATCTCCCCTCCAGAAAAGGCTTTGGCCTCTCCCAGTTCTGGTTGGGCAGCCAGAGATCCTACAAGGAACCAAGTGGGAAAAATGGTATTTACAAACAATTTATATACACATAACAAGTTATGATTTAACAGAAGGTTTGTCTTCTGTGCCTGGGTTCTACCGGTACCTATATACAAAATAAACAACGCCAAACAAACACCTAAGCTAAATGTTTGGTACTGTAGCATGACCACATGTGGGGACCAGGGCTAAACCAACTAAGACTGTCAGGCAACCATTACAGGGCAGGGGGTAGCCCCATGACAGGGGGTTTGTACATTTATGGGGGCCAGTTTTGAATTGCTCTTTGAGAGCAGTTTTGAAGGTGGGTAGTGAATCAATTTTTTTTTATTGCTGTGGGTAGGGCGTTCCAGACTAAGAAATTACGTAAACTCCATGATCAAAACTGCAAAAAAGAATTTCATCAAAACTGAGGAAAACAAAAATAAACCCTGTGAACTTTGGCAATTACTCAATAATCAACTAGGCTGCAGAAAAAAATTTAAAACCAGATTTTCAAACATAAACATAAAGACAGACAACACGCTCATCACAGACAAGCTGGATGTGGCCAAATACTTAAACATTTTCATTTTGTAAAGTGACCATAAGTGTGAGCGTGTGCAGCATGAGTGTGTGTGTGTGTGTTAATGTTAAAGTGGCTGCTAGTGTGTGAGCATGTACAGTGTGTGTTGTGTGTGTGCTCATGTGTGCTTGTGTGTGTAGAGTTCAGTGTTCAAGGCTCTGATGGCCTGGGGGAAGAAGCTGAGCCGAAGTCTCTCTGTCCTAGTTGCTGGTGTTCGCAGGCGTCTGCCTGACCTCAGCAGCTTGAACAGGCTGTTGTTGGGGTGGTGAGGGTCTTTCATTATTCTGCAGGCTCTGGATTTGCACCTCTTGTTGTATAGGACCTGCAGGGGTGGTAGTACAATACCCGTAGTACGCTTGGCTGAGCGTACCACTCTCTGTAGGGCCTTCTTGTCCTGCGCCGTGCTGTTTCCATACCAGGCAGTGATGTTTCCAGTCAAGATGCTCTCTACAGCTCCGGAGTAGAAGGACTGGAGTGTCTTCCCCGATACTCTGAATTTCCTTAACTGTCTCAGGTGGTAGAGGCGCTGCTTCGCCTTTTTTACGACTGAGTCTATGTGTGTTGTCCATGTCAGATCCTCTGAGATGTGGACCCCCAGGTACTTGAAGCTGCTCACCCTGTCCACGGTAGCCCCGTTTATCCTCAGTGGTGTGTGTGTCCCCTGCTGTCTCCATCTAAAATCCACGATCAGCTCCTTGGTTTTACCAATGTTCAGGAGCAGGCTGTTGTCCTGGCACCACCAGTACCTCGACCTCCTCCCGGTAGGCCTTCTCGTCGTTGTCCGAGATCAGCCCCACCACCACTGTGTCGTCTGCAAACTTCACTATGGAGTTGGAGCTGAACTTGGCCACACAGTCATGTGTGTATAGTGAATACAGCAGGGGGCTCAGGACACAGCCCTGGGGGGACCCAATACTCAGGGTGATGGTGTTGGAGGTCTGACCCCCCACCCTGACCGCCTGGGGCCTTTCACTCAGAAAGTCCAGTATCCAGGCGCTCAGAGCGGAGCTCAGACCCTGCTCGATCAGCTTGTCCACCAGTCTGGTGGGGACTATGGTGTTGAACGCTGAGCTGTTGTCAATGAACAACAGTCTCACATAGCCCCCCTTCTGGTGGTCTAGGTGAGAGAGGGTGCTGTGTAGTACTTGGGAGACCGCATCATCAGTACATACATTATGTACATATAATGTACATAAAAAAGAAGGTAGCCAAGAGTGTTTTTGTTTTGAACAAGGCAAAGAATGTGCTTGATTATAATTCTATGCGAATATTATATTGTTCACTCATCCTACCATATTTGAGTTACTGTGTGGAAGTGTGGGGTAACACGTATGAAAGCAACATAAAGCCATTATTTATATTACAGAAGATAGCAGTAAGAATAGTTCACAATGTAGATTCAAGAGAACATACCAACAAATTATTTATTAAATCCAGACTATTGAAACTTAAAGAGTTAGCTGAAATACAGACTTTATTAGTTTTGTTTAGAGCAAAATGCAGAGTATTACCAGCAAATATACAGAGGTTGTTCGTTCCCTGTCCAGATGACAGCAGAAGGAAATTCAATTTTAAGCAGAAATTTGCACAAACAACCTTAAAACAAAGGTGCACCTCAGTTATAGGTATCAAACTATGGAACTCTTTGCAGAATGATGAAAAGGGTTCTAGTAATATATTTCACTTCAAAAGGTTGTGCAAAGAAAAGATACATAGACAGTATAGCACAGTTTAGTATAATATTGCAGTTTAGCGTGTCAGGATGACGTAGCATAGAGTTGCAGTGTAGGCCAGTATGAGTATAGTAATATAGTATATAGCAGCGTAACATAGAATAATAATATATTAAAATATTGTATAATACTGTACCAATATGGTGTAGTATAAATAGTATGATTTAGTAATATTATAATAAAATAGAAATGATATAGTATATAGAAGTATAATATAGAATAATACATTATATAAACGTATAGATGCATGTGTGTGTGTGTGTGTGTGTGTGTGTGTGTGTCTGTGTGTGTGTATAAATGAATTAACCTAAATATGGAGTTTGACTGATAGATAAGTCAAGAACAGAACAAGAACACCATAAGGTCCAAAAAATTTAAGATAAATGCAAATAAATGAAAGAATGCAAACACTCCCAGACATACCCCACGCGAAGGTAAGGAAAAACTCACTAAAACCTAACAATAGGGAAAAAAGCTCCACAGGCAGTGTGGAGGAGAGAAACCTTAGAAGGGCCATTCAAGGGGGGATCTCCCTTCTTAGATGTTGGTGATAGTAGTGTTGCAGACGGACAGTTGGTAAGCATGCACTCATGTGTGTAGTCAAACACAGATGAGTGCATGCAATAGCAACTGAACATTTTGAAAGATTAAAGATAGAGCTAATAGCGATAGCAAATGAACATTTTGAAAGATTATAGATAGAGCTGATAGCGGATCTATTTGAGGCACAGGGGCGGCGCAAAGAGGGTCGCGTCCTCCCCGTCTTAGTCACGGGACATTCAACACTCCGGTCATTGCTCAGGGACAGCCGGAGACAGGGAGATAGGGGGCGGCGCAGAGAGGGTCGAAAACTCCCCGACATCATCGCGGGACGTCCGGCACTCCGGTCACCACTACGAGACCTCCGGAGACAGGGGGGCACGCATAGGGGGTCGCAGCCTCCCGGCCTTCATCACGGGACGTCCGACACTCCGGTCAGCACCTCACGGGGAGACAGGGAGACGGGACAGGCGTTAGACAGCTCATGTGATTGTAGTGGGCGGACATAGCAATAGATACAAGTGGTAAGCATATATGTGAATGGAGTAGATATATGAAGTAAGCATATTATGTGAAGAGTTAGAGAGTTCCCATGTTTATGGTGCTGCAAAAGAGCAGACATGTAGTACCCTGTAGTGCCATGTAGTACCATGTAGTACCCTGTAGTGCCATGTAGTACCCTGTAGTACCCTGTAGTGCCATGTAGTACCCTGTAGTACCCTGTAGTACCATGTAGTGCCATGTAGTACCCTGTAGTACCCTGTAGTACCCTGTAGTGCCATGTAGTACCCTGTAGTACCCTGTAGTGCCATGTAGTACCATGTAGTACCATGTAGTACCCTGTACCCTAACTAAACTAGACAGATTAATCTAAAGGTCAGTCCCCGACCAGGTGAGATCAGGGTAGGTTGAAGGAGAGAGAGAAAAGATGAGTCTTAAGCAGGGATTTAAAAGCTTCGACAGAGCAGGCGCCCCTGATGACAGCAGGTAATTTGTTCCACAGGTAGGGAGCGCGGTAGACAAAGGCTCTGTGGCCGGCGGATTTCTTTTTAACCCTAGGGATCGATAAAAGCCCCGCATTTTGTGAGCGCAGAGCACGAGCGGGCGAGTATCGGGAGATGAGATCGGATAGATAGAGCGGTGCAAGCCCATTTAAAATTTTGTAGGTGAGGAGTAGCACTTTAAAGTGAGATCGGGCTTGGATAGGAAGCCAGTGTAGGGCGGACAAAACTGGTGTGATGTGATCAAATCTTCTAGTTCTAGTTAGTATCCGTGCAGCCGCATTTTGCACAAGTTGAAGATTTTTGATGCTTGAATTAGGTAGGCCTGAAAAAAGTGCATTACAGTAGTCCAGACGTGATGAGACAAAAGCATGAATCAGGGTTTCAGCATCAGCCAGAGTTCAAATGGGGCGAATTTTTGCGATATTACGAAGATGGAAGAATGCAATTTTGGTGAAATTTTTTATATGTCCATTAAATGAGAGGGAGGAATCAAAAATGACTCCGAGGTTTTTTATGGTGGAGCTCTGGGATACATGACAGGTATCAAAGTTGAGGGAGATGTCCTGAAACAGGCCTCTGTGGTTTGGGGGGCCAACAATTAACATCTCAGTTTTATCTGCATTAAGGAGTAGAACGTTTTGCGACATCCATTTTTTGACGGCAAGCAAGCAGGCCTCAAGGTTTTGTAGTTGGGAGGAATCATTTGGCTTAATAGGTATATATAATTGGGTGTCATCAGCGTAAAAATGAAAGTTTATGCCAAATTTGCGTATGATATCGCCGAGGGGTAGCATGTAAATCGAAAATAGCAAAGGGCCCAGGACAGAGCCTTGTGGGACACCACATTGCACTGGGAGGGTCTCAGATGTTAAATCATTATAGACCACGCAGTGTGTTCTATCAGTTAAATAGGATTTAAACCAAGCTAGTGCGAGACCCCGAATGCCAGCATGATTCTCAAGCCGACCTAGAAGAATCGAGTGATCGATAGTGTCAAAGGCTGCACTGAGATCAAGCAATAAGAGCACAGAAGTGAGGTTTGAGTCAAGAGAGAGCAGTAAGTCATTTGTGACTTTGGTAAACGCCGTTTCGGTGGAGTGTAAGGCTCTGAAGCCAGATTGAAATGATTCATTAAGATTATTGTTTGATAAATGGTTAGTAAGTTGCGTTGCGACGATCCGTTCTAACACTTTGGAAAGGAACGGAAGATTGGAGATAGGTCTGTAATTTTTCAATATTAGAGGGTCGAGGTTCGGTTTTTTAAGTAGTGGTTTAATGACGGCTGATTTAAAGGCCAGGGGCACCACGCCAGTAGACAAGGAGGTGTTGAAGATATTGAGTAGGGCAGGGCCTAGAGTTGGGAAGAGTTTTTTGATGAGAGTTGCTGGAAGAGGGTCAAACAGACAGGTTGAGGGTTTAGCCGCGCCAACCAGTTTAGAGAGGGCACTAAGTGAGACGTTTTCAAGGCAGCATAGCGTATGGCTGGAATCAAAGTCAGGGGGAATGCCCGTCAGAGGTTGGGAGAGACTCTGATTGTTGAGTAAAGCAACAATTTCATCTCTAATGAGGTCAATTTTCTTGGTAAAAAATTTCATGAATTCGTTAGCCGAGAACGCATGGTTTAGGGCACTTAGTTGTTTCTGCGTAAGTTTTGCAACTGTGTCAAACAGAAACTTTGAGTTGTTTTTGTTTTCATTTATGAGCCTGGAAAAATATGAGATTTTGGCAAGTGAGAGTGCCTTTTTGTAGTTACGTAAACTATCATTCCAGGCGAGGCGGAATACTTCGAGTTTGGTCGAACGCCATTTATGTTCAAGTTTGCGACAAGCCTTTTTAAAGGAGCGCGTTTCCTCCGTAAACCAGGGAGTTCGTTTTTGCGGAGCCGCTATCGGTTGTGTGTATAGTTTCCTATAATATTCTTCAAATGTCTTCTCTATTTCCGCTGGCTCTCTCAGTATCTTGTTTGTGTTCGTGTCCCTTATTGTGTGTATTGTGTTCAGTTTTTGTTGTGTCCTGATTCGTCTAGCTAACAGTCTGGTCGCTCTTGGTCCCCCTTCATAGTATGTCTGCTTCATGTATCTAGCTGTCTTCTCTATTTCTGTCTGTAGCTCTTTGTTTATCTTCCCTCTAACTTCCTTTACTTCCCTAAGTGTCTCTTGGTTCTGTGAGCTTTGGTGTTCTTTCTCTAATTCTTTCAGTTTCTTTATCAAGTTCTGGTATGTCTCTATTCTAGCCTTCTTGAGTAATGCCGTCTTTGCTATCAATTTCCCCGGTATTACTACCTTTAGTGCATCCCATAAAATGTTTGGATCTACCTCCCCATTATCATTCTCTTCTCTATATCTAGAGTCTTCCTTCACTTCATTAACCAAACCTTTGTTATTTAATAGTCTTACATTCAGTCTCCAAACTGTATTTATCATTTTTATACCCTTAACTTGTATCATATTTATTTTCCAATTGTTTTCCCGTTTTTCCCATGTCACATAAAATAATATTTGTGGTTGTAGCCTCTGCTATCTCCATCTGATTTACATACATATATACATAATAAACATCAACATCAATACTAACTCTTGGAACTTCCATGGCATTTGAGGGTCTTACTCGTTCCCCTCTTTCCCCCGTTGGTGGGTGGGGAGTAGTGGCTCTCTTAGTGAGAGGGCTCCCCCTAGTGGCTGAAAAATGTGCACTATATATGTCCAACTCGTTCTGTGTGCGACCTCCGAGCCCCCGGTCATAGGCTCTGTATTACTCACTTTCATGTTCCTGTCCAAATGTGTTATGCGTTATGTGTACTCCTGTGTTCCTTTCATGTCCGTCTCAATATATCTCTTGAATCTCTGTGTCCTTTTAAAAAAAAAATTTTTAATCACTTTCGGTATAATGATCTCGTATGTGCCTTATCATCTTCTTCCTGCATAAGTCTCTTTCATGTTTTCATTTTCTTGTATTGTGTGCATCATATGTATATCAGTCTAATGTGTCTCGAATCTCTATGTCCTCCTTTCAAATGGTTGGTTTAATTATCTCGTATGTACTTTACTATCTTCTCATTGCATCAGTCCTTCACCTGTTTACCTTAATCTGTATTGTGCGTGTATTGTACTTATCCTCCCTTTGATCACCATGTCTCCTCTCCGCCCCCTTTCTCTGTGTCTTTGCTTCCTTCTTCTCAGTTGATTTGCTTTGAATCGATTCAGATCTCCTTCACCTTCCCGTTCTCTTCGCCTCCTCCTCGCCTTTCGACTCTGGTCCATCTCCTCGCCCTCTCCAACCTCTGCAACAGCGTCGGTCTCTCGTCCTCCACTCCCGGCACCTTCCATCCTCTCTGGTTCATGTCCCTCGCCGCCTCCCGCACGTCGCCGTACACCTTTACGCCTTCATTCCAATGGACCTTCAGCGTGGTCATTGGTGATTGAAATCTGATTCCTCCTTCCTTCAGTGTTTTTTTATCTGAACATAGCTCAGACGCTTTACCGCCACCTCTGTTGCATAATCATGGTCGAAGGTTACTCTCTTTCCCTCCACCTCCACCCTCTTCTGCCAGGCTGCTCTAAGAATGTTCTCTTTGACCTTGAATTCCAAGAAGTTGACTATAACTGCTCTCGATGGCTTGTCCCACCTCGGCTTCGGCGCCAGTGTCCTGTGTGCTCTTTGAATTCCTGTCTTGTCGAGTTCTGTCATCTTCAATTATTTTCGAAATTGGGCTGTCTACCAATTTGATCATAGATTCTCCTTCCATCCCTTCTTTCAGTCCCCATATTCGTATGTTGTTTCTCCTCGACCTTCCCTCCAAGTCCATTCACTTTTCTCTCAACATGTTCTGTTGTTCGAGCGTCTCCTTTAGAATATCATGTATTTCTGTATTCCATTCTTCCGTTTCAGCCGTCCTTTCTTCCAACATCTTTGTCTTTCTCTTGTTCCTGTATTTTGTCATCCATTGCCTCGAGTCCTTTATCCATTTCCCCTCTGAGCTCGTCCTGTCCCCTCTTCAACTCTTCCCTCAATCCATCAATGCTGCTTTGTATATTCTGCGTGTTCTCCTGTTTAGCCATTGCGTTAGCTTGTATGATAGCTTGTAGCTCTTGATTAGCTGTCGCGTTAGCCTGTTGGTTAGTCAACGCGCCAGCTTGTATGTTCTGCGTGCTGGTTTGTACGTTAGCTTGTATGCTATTTTGTATAGCTTGAATAGCTTTTGCGTTGGCCTGTATGTCAGCCCGTAGTTCAGTCCGTAATTCTTGTACGCTGGCTATCATGGTCGCTACCCAGGTGGGCTCCACGTTCTCCACGCCTCTGACTACCTGCGTCATGCTCGCCTGAGCCACCTCTTCCGTCTTTCCCTCATGTCGAGATATTTCCTCCGGTGTTTGTACGTCCTCCGGAGTCTTCTTTCTCTCGCTTTTTCTTGTGGTCATCCTTCCTTTTCTCTTATTTCTTTGAATTACCATTTTTTATTTTGTTTTAGACAGTTTTAGATAGTTTTACTTCCTTCTTTCGATATTGTTTGACCGGCAGCTCTTTCAATGGTCGCCTACCCACACATCTCCAAACCTGTTTTTATGTTTTAAACCTTTTTATTCTTATCTTTTTACTTTTATTCATTTGAATTATTTCTTGTTTTAAACCTTTTTATTCTATTTTTTATTTAGTTTTCCTTCTGCTGTGAAGCACCTTGAGAGCTCACTGAGTTTAAAGTGTGCTATATAAATTAAATCTATTATTATTATTATTATTATTATTATTATTATTATTATTATTATTATTATTATTATTATTATTATTATTATTATTATTATTATTATTATTATTATTATTATTATTATTATTATTATTATTAATATTATTAATATTATTATTATTATTATTATTATTATTATTATTATTATTATTATTATTATTATTATTATTATTATTATTATTATTATTATTATTATTATTATTATTATTATTATTATTATTATTATTATTATTATTATTATTATTATTATTATTATTTGTTATTTGTTATTATTATTATTATTATTATTATTATTATTATTATTATTATTATTATTATTATTATTATTATTATTATTATTATTATTATTATTATTATTATTATTATTATTATTATTATTATTATTATTATTATTATTATTATTATTATTATTATTATTATTATTATTATTAGATGGTTTAGTGTGTCAAAGCAGTGCAGGGCTGGAAAAGCTTTTCCAATGTAAGTTGAAAGTGCTGCATCTCTACAGCTCTGGTCAAATCATGATGCTCATTAATCTTCTGTTGTTTCTCCTCAGGTCTCCAGGCTCAAACTGCAAGCACAGTAACAGGTCAACCAACCGATAAAGCAACTGCTAACTCAACTGCTAACTCAACTGCTAACTCAACTGCTAACTCAACAGGTAACCCAACAGACAACACAACAGACAAAATAACAGACAACACAACAGACTAAATAACAGACAAAATAACAGACAACACAATAGACAAAACAACAGACAACACAACAGACAAAATAACAGACAACACAACAGACAAAATAACAGACAACACAACAGACAAAACAACAGACAACACAACAGACAAAATAACAGACAACACAACAGACAAAATAACAGACAACACAACAGACAAAATAACAGACAACACAACAGACAACACACCAGACAACACAACAGACAACACCACAGACAACGCAACAGACAAAATAACAGACAACACACCAGAGAACACAACATACAACACAACAGACAACCCAACAGACAACACCACAGACAAAATAACAGACAACACAACAGACAACACAACACACAGCACAACAGACAAAATAACAGACAACACACCAGAGAACACAACAGACAACACAACAGACAACACAACAGACAACACAACAGACAACACAACAGACAACACAACAGACAACACAACAGACAACACAACAGACAACAGACAACACAACAGACAACACAACAGGAGAGAGGAGAGAAAGTAGGGAAGGGGAGGGGCGGTGGTAGGTTGGAGGAGGGTGGTTATGGGTAGGGATGGTTGAATGCTTGGGAGAACAGGTAGGTTTTGAGTCGGGATTTAAGGTGGAGAGTGAGGGAGAGTGTCGCACAGTCTGAGGGAGGGTGTTCCACAGTCTGGGTGCAGCTCGTGAGAAAGCCCGGTCACCAAAACGTTTAAGTTTGGATGACGGGACAGTGAGGGAGGCAGTGGAGGAGGACCGGAGGGAACGGGTGGGGCGGTAGGGGGAAGGAGGTCAGTCAGGTAGGGGGTGGGCATGCTATGGAGGGCTTTAATAGGCACTTTGAGTGCCGTGGGTTAATTCACATTTAGTCCCTTGAATGCCACCATCAGCGTCAATGTTAACGTTAATATCGCCTAATCTATGTTTTAAATTATGGCTATGTGTCTAATCTGCCGGTCGCTTATCAAAGAATCATTTTCCAGTCAGTGTTGTCAAGGCAGATTGGTTTTTTATCGCTTCATTTCCGTTTGAGAGCATTTTGAAAAGCACCCGTTTTCAGGTGAAAAACAACCTATTCTATGATAATCGTCTTTTACTGGAATATTCCAGAACGTTGATATTTGTCGGCCTATTTATGAATAGTTTTCAAATAAACGCTAGATGATCAATAGTATATGTGCACGCACGCACGTTCGAGCCGCGCGCTGATAATAGCTCCTTTCATTTCCTCATGGATTTTACAGTGAAACAGCTAGAGCACATATCACAAAAAAGCTTATATCTTCATGAAAACGAGTCTGATTATCCTAACACTGATAACATAGATTCCTTACCTGACATCAGATGGTATCCAAATGGTATATTCCAATTCCTGATCACCATTAGAAAAAATCGATAAGTATATTGATCCAACGTGTGTACAGTATAACCCATGCTCGCCGCGGCTCAGATGCTCCAGAATGAACTCTGGTAACTCCGGCTGCATCAGTGGACTGGAAAATGTACTAATAATAATATTAATAATAGGTATGGATACATGCATAAAATACACGCAAGGAGGCCATGCCATGCAGTTCAAAGTGACAAATCAGTAGGTAACACTAAGATAAGATATTCCTTTATTGATAATAATAATAATAATAATGGATTGGATTTATATAGCGCTCTTCGTGACACCCCAGAGACCCCAGAGCGCTTACGCCCTTGGGGAACTGAGGGCATCATAGCAGCATGGGGGAGAGGTTCACTGTGTACCTTCACTGTCTGCCTCCACCTTGTTTCATTTATCTCTTTCGAGATTAACCTGATTTATTAAATTCATGTCTCGATTATGCTGGATTTTATTTTAATCACATTTGATCACAAATAGCACTTTTATTCATAAATGTGATCTAGCAGAGGTAAATGTGAAACATTAAGCATATATGCTGTATGGCTTGTAATTGAGATGAACATATATATCATCTATTTATATAAATTGTTATGGATTTATTGTTTTAAAATCCCAATATTGTTGCCGGTCCACCAGACCCATGAACTTTGGGTGAGTAACATAAATGTAAACACCATACAAGGGTTAATAGAGATCAGACGTTTTAAATATTACGAAGATGAAGGTGATCTTTGATGTGTCAATCAAATGAGAGAGAAGGATGAAAATCAGTTTTATCAGCATTTAGGAGCAACACATTAAATTACATCACATTTTTTATTACAGATAAACATGCCTCTAAATGTAGTTGTTTCTCTTGTTTCTGTGCAGAACATGATGATGTGAGGTTGGAAGGAGGCAGCGGCTGTGCTGGGAGAGTGGAGATCAACCACCAGGGAGTCTGGAGACCTGCAGCAGAGTACGTGTGGAGACCATCATGGACCATGAAGACATCAGCTGTAGTGTGCAGGCAGCTGGACTGTGGCTCTGCTGTTTCAATAGAACATAGTTATGGTTCTAAACAACCTGTATTGTGGTTTCTCACTGACTGTTCTGGCTCTGAGTCTGCACTGAGGGAGTGTAGAGGACCAGTGACGTCTCGTAATTCCACTGTCAGCCTGAACGTGACCTGCTCAGGTAACTCTAAACAATAACATCACATTCAGCTGCTGATCTTTACAGTCTCACCCTCTGTCTCAATGACTGTCAGTGGGTTTACATCTGCATTGTTCATTCATTAGGTGACTTAGGTCACACACACTCTTGTCATCTATCGTATATATTCTTCTTTATTATTATTCCACCACTTTCTCACAATGCTACTCCTCCCAGAGCGTAGGATTGGCATTTGTTTGACAATGACGCTACACATACACACATATTTCTTTATTTTGCACCATTACAGCAAAACAGTAAGAATTAAACATTGACCATGACAGAACGTGTATATAAAGGTGCTGAGTAGAGGCAAGAGACCCAGATGGACCTATACAGGGCCTCAACTCATGAATTAAATCATTGGATACTTTTATTTTTAAGTGAAAGTAAAATAAGTTCATAAAAAAAATTCATAATATTAAGATAATGATAATATTATAATAATAATAATATGATAATAATAATAATAATAATAATAATAATAATAATAATAATAATAATAATAATAATAATAATAATAATAATAATAATAATAATAATAATAATAATAATAATAATAATAATAATAATAATAATAATAATAATAATAATAATAATAATAATAATAATAATAACAATAATAACAATAATAACAATAATAATAATAATAATAATAATAATAATAATAATAATAATAATAATAATTGTAACTGAGGGGTACAATTCCCTGACTGTATTACTAGATATGATACTTACTACCACTACCTTTGTACTTAATATTCGGCCACCCAGTACACGGCATAAATATATTATCATAAACACTCTCACGTAGATGAAACGGATCCAACACAAATGTACGAAGTCGAAGTATGCGTTTATTACTACACAGCAATGGTGTGTAGAGCAAGCACGTAATCACTTAATTACATTTATGAATTGAAATAGTATGCACTTTTATGGCAAAGAGTATTCGTCGGTATATCAATAGAGAATGTCCAATCTCTGATGGCGCAGGTGGTAAATATACGACCTGGAATAGTTAAGGAATAACAGCAATGATACTTTAATGATTATATAACTGGATACACTAAAAGGGGGTTAATCCGGTCGCTTGTAAGCCGACAGGAGTAGGAGGGGGGGGGGGGTAGAATCCGGCTGCCTCGTCCGGCCAAGGGTATCCCAGGTGAACCCACTGTAGTGCCGTTCAATGCGCCGGCGATCCTTGGACCACAGATGAAAGCAGGTGGACTCTTTGTGGGCCGGCTCTCTCCGGTCCACGGGGGAGAGACGTGAAGCGACCTCGTCTTGCAGAGCGTCTCCTCACCTTGCGTCCTCTCCAGGGGGGGGGGTTCCAACACACGGCAGTGTCGGGGGTCTTTATCCATGGAATAATCAAAGTATACAAAGCATAATCCGTGCCTGGGAAGGCGGGCTGTCGTCGGTAGAATAATCCGGTATACAGGTCCAATCGCTCGTCGGCTCTGGGGCTCCTCGGGGTGCAGCTTCACATGGGGTCAACCACCCTGGGTAAGCAGCCAGTTCTCTGCCCGAAACGATGGGGTACTGACTACGGTAGTATTCTCACCGCACGAAGCACTATATATTAACAGACTATTATTAGCTTAATAGACTACGTCCAACTCGACGATATAGTGCCAAATATGACTATTCAAATATTAATATACACGATGTCTCAATACCGATGGTAGGCGAACTTGGCCTTACTCCCACACGTGGCGTCGCGGGGAGGCTTTACGTCTGTGACTCTATTGGAGGGTAAGAAACTGGACTGAAAAGGAAGTCCTACTTTAGTAGCGCAGTATATATACGCACTATGAACAAATAGTCCCATTAGTGGTGCGGTAGCCAGATTCCTACGCGGAACTAGGACTTGTTCGTACATGTGGAGCGGTACGTTTGAACTGGGTCTGAGGGGTATGGCAGCCTGGCACCAAGGTCTCGACCAATAGTAGAATGGAGACTATTATGGGATGTTCAGTAGGCTAGAATGGATATTCAATGCATATTGTACAAGGAATATACAAGGGATATCAGGGAATATTAGAGAATATACAATACAATTAAATATATATATATAAATAAATATATATATTCGGTTTAATCTGGCCCTTCACAACAATAATAATAATAATAATAATAATAATAATAATAATAATAATAATAATAATAATAATAATAATAATAATAATAATAATAATAATAATAATAATAATAATAATAATAATAATAATAATAATAATAATAATAATAATAATAATAATAATAATAATAATAATAATAATAATAATAATAATAATAATAATAATAATAATAATAATAATAATAATAACAATAATAATAATAATAACAATAATAATCTAACTAATATTAATAATAATAACAAAAACAACAACATTAATAATTAGTAAAAACAAATATTTAAGCCTGGATTTGAGTGATGAAATAGATTAGCACTTTTTTATTATAGAGAGTTTTGAATTCCAAATTGTAGGAACTCTAAATCTTATACTGAACTGACCTAATGTTGTGTGCAAGAAATGATGATGAATATGATTTGATTGCCTTTTTGGATATGAATGAATACTGGAGTTTGGCATGAAATAATTATGGAATACAATAGGAAATAAATCTAAATTAAAGGTGCAGTTAAACATAACAATACATATCTGGTATACAATAATATCAAGGATTGATAGTATTTTAAGTTGCCTAAAAAGAGGAGCAGATTGATTAGAAGTAGTGGCAAGCTGGGCGGTCAGGTGGCGTAGCGGAGATTGCGTTCATCACCAACCCCGGAGACGCTAGGATTCGCCTGTTCGAATCCAGCTCACAGCTCCGGGGTTGTCACCAGCTTGGCTGGCCGTTCACACTAATACAATTGGCAGTATTAGAGGGTGGGAGAAGCTGGCGGGGTGGGTCCGGGTCGTTGTAAACAGCGACTCCTACAGTTCGGTCGGGGCGCCTGCTAAGCGCGGATAGGATCTAAGTGGGATAGTGTGATCCTTCCACACGCTACGCCCTCTCAGTGAGAGTCCGCGCTGCCAGGTGAAAAGAAGCGGTTGATTGGCTAGACGTGTGTCGGAGGAAACACGTGATAGCCTCCACTCTCCCAGACCGACTGTGGGGGGTAAGTGCGCAACGACTAACATTGGGATGGGAGAAAATCGGAGGAAAAAGGAGGGGGGAAAAGATAAAAAAAAAAAAAAAAAAAAAAAGTAGTGGCAAGCCTTATGAATTTATTTTGCAATATAAAACGTTTATGAAGAGAAGTAGGAAAAGTACTGGGCCAAATAATATTACAATACAATAAATGGTAGGCCTATATCAAACTATAATAAAGTGTCAAAAGACAGGAGCGATTCACAAGAGAAGAAATCCCCACTGTAGCTGAATTCTCTTAAAGAGACAGGACCATGAATGAGCCTCATACACTTCCACTGGAGAAACACACAGACACACAATTATGGGAGGTGTCAATGAACTCAGTACAGACTTATACATGAATTGGTCTGGGTTAAACACGCCCCTTTTCTGAAGCCACGCCCACACTTTCATATCTCAAGAAGACTCAAGAGACTGGTGGGTGGCACCATTGGACTCATATCGGCTTTCATTGGTCTATGTTTGCCCCTGCCCTACACTTAAGTCCCGCCCCTTTTCCATATCTTGTGAATTGATTGTCATAGAGACTTGCGGGTGGCGCCATTAGACTCAGTGGGGATAGCTGCTTTCATTGGTCTATGTTTGCCCCGGCCCTACACTTAAGTCCCGCCCCTTTTCCATATCTTGTGAATTGATTGTCATAAGGCGTGTTCGAGATGGGATAGGCGGACGCAGATCTGCGCAGGTTTTACTACGGCCTCGCCAAGCGCGTTGCATGACGGTTAGAATGTTGTCCTACTTGCTCTGAAAATCTGACGAGGCGAGGCGCGGAACTCCCGCGGGAGCGAGCCACGCACAGCCTTCAGAGCGAGGCGCCACAGTACCTCTCACTCGGCTGCTCCCGGCTGGGAAGCGACTTGCTACGGTCGCGCAAAGCACCTATTGGCTCAGAAAAGTTGTCAGTCGCCACACACACATTACACACCTGTCCAGCTCATTATAATGCGATGGCCGTGTGCAAAATTAGATCAGATTCAAATGTACAGCACACCATATACTGCTATAGTGGAATATACTATTCATATACCATAATGTATACCATCTTGTTGCGCGCTCCTGGCAGCACGCACACACAACACACTGCTGAATAATTCTGTTTTGCATCAATATATTTATACTATGTATATTGAGGCAAAACATAATTATATATACAGTATTGAGGCAAAACAGACGACGCATGTGTGTGTGTGTGTGTGTGTCTGACAGCTTGAAGTTTATCATGATGATATGATGATAACGCATAACATAATAAAGTTTTCAATCAATCAATCAATCAAACGTCTCATAACTCCCTGGCTGCCATGCGAGACTAGGCGAGAGGCTCTCGTGAAATCGGCAGTGTCCGCCTTTTTAACTCCTCCCCCGGCTTCACTCGGCTACTCTCGTCTACTAGTCGAGGCAAACCGAAATCCATCTCGAACAAGCCTATAGAGACTCGTGGGTGGCGCCATTAGACTCAGTGGAGATAGCTGCTTTCATTGGTCTATGTTTGCCCTGCCCCACGGAGATCCAGGTGTTTATTTGACACTCAAGAAGTCATCCACACAACACAAAATATTGAAAATGTTGCACAAAGTATTCTCTCTTATTTCAAAAACAAAGACGAGTCCAGGCATTTGAATCTTTCAGTTTAACTTTGAGTTAAATCCCCACACAGGTTTTCCATTAAAGGAAGGAGAGGAACAGAGGCTTATGTATCACAGAAATGTATTTAACTCACACTGTAAAAACATACAACAGAGCTGACAATGACAAAAGAGCTGCTTATTCTGTTAAAGGAAAAAGTTATCACAGCGGAACGTTAAATAAAAAACACTAGACTGAACTCACTGAACTTACAGTTAAAAAACTCACACACACACACAGAGGGAGAGGGGGAGACGGGAGAATGAATACATGTTGGTGTTGCCTTAATATTTGGACCAATATCTCCAATTTACCCCCCCCCCCCACCCTTCTCACACACACAAACACTCAAACACAAAAGGCCCCTCCATCATATAGATCTCTCCACAAGCGCCTCTCTCTGCAGGGAGACTGCAATTCAACACTGGCCCCTGTAAATATCCTAACCCAACCCCCTCCAATGTACAGTCATTTACCTAGTATGGTTTTGTCAATAGTCCAATGTACAATTTTGTTTGTTTGTACAGTGTCCCCCCCCCCCCCCCTCAATGTACAGTTTTGCTTGTATATACAGTGTGCCCCCCCCCCCCCAACCACCTCCAATGTAGATTACCCAGTATGGTTGTCAATATCCCAGTGTACCCAACCCCCCCCCACCCAACCTCCTCCAATGTACAGTTTCTACGTCAAATGTATATACTCCCTTTTCCTGACTCCTTCTGTATCACAAACAGTACTGTATTTGCAAATCTGGTATGTCATAAATGTATAGATGTAGCAATACTGACTATCTGTATGTCATGTATGTCATATATGTCCTGATGAATTGAAAATGGGGGACCCTGATGTAAACAAAACGAAAGTCTTTCTCTGGTCTGCATCCCCTTAACAATTGTGTGTATTGAGCTGTACTGTATTGTACCCATTCTGCAATCTGTTAATAAAGTTTTCAATCAATCAATCAATCAATCTCTCAGTGGCGGCCCGTCAATGCTTCGCCACTAGGGGCGCTATACCAAACATTTTGCAAACATGTACAGTACCACGCAACCGACTCATGGCAAGACGTGAGCGATTCGACTCACGCTCACGGCAATGAATCGGCTCTTATGAACGAGTCGCTCAGCTGTTACTACAACAACACACAACCAGTCAAATAAAGTATAGTCTAATTCACAATCACAACTTGAAACACAATATATAAATAGAAAAGTTAGAAACAAAGCTCGCTCCGTCTCCAAACACGCAGATCTCTCCCTCTCTCCTTCTCTCTCTCACACACAGCGCGACGTGGAATCGATTCGTTACACAATCAGACCTATTATATACCAAGAATAACTTCAGTATGAGTACAGGGCTGTACACATATTTTGCATATTGTTAAACGAGCCAAGGCTAGCTATTAAACTATCGATATGAATCGAAAATCTGGGACCCTGATGTAAACAAGACAAACGTCTTTCTCTGGTCTGCATCCCCTTAACACTTTCTATGCCACGAGGTGGCGCCAGAGTTAGCGCTTCAATGCCACCATCGGCGCCAATGTTACGCTTAATATCGCCTAATCTATGTTTTAAATTATGGCTATGTGTCTAATCTGCCCGTCGCTTATCAAAGAATCCTTTTCCAGTCAGTGCTGTCAAGGCAGATTGGTTTTTTATCGCTTCATTTCCGTTTGAGAGCATTTTGAAAAGCACCCGTTTTGAGGTAAAAAACAGTTAATTCTAGACAATTCTATGATAATCGTCTTTTTTTTATTTTAGATAATAACGTTATATTGTGCATTGGAAATACAAACATACTTAAAATGAGTAAATATTATTCATTTTAAACATGTTTATATTATTTATAGGGCTATAAAACAAAAAACAAAAAGATACTTTTTCTTGTTCTACTCTCATATAACCAGGCAGGGCCTGAAGGGGGGGCGGCGCCCTTGCGCCCCTAGTGGCAGAGCCGCCACTGCTCTCTCTATCCTCCATTATGCGTTGTCTGTCTGATGGCCCAATCTGGGCAGCGCACTAGAGTAGATAGAGAAACTATAGGAAATATAGAAATAGTTCAATATATAGAGCAGATATGCATTTCTTAGAGAAAAATAATTTCAGTATTCTATATATATTCTTACTTCCGCACACTGCCTGTATGCGATGAAGAGATATACTTTAAATATAATAATAATAATAATAATAATAATAATAATAATAATAATAATAATAATAATAATAATAATAATAATAATAATAATAATAATAATAATAATAATAATAATAATAATAATAATAATAATAATAATAATAATAATAATAATAATAATAATAATAATAATAATAATAATAATAATAATAATAATAATAATAATAATAATAATAATAATAATAATAATAATAATAATAATAATAATAATAATAATAATAATAATAATGCAGGACCTCTTTAGGGGGTCTTTAATTGACATGCAACAAACTGGACATGCAATTGGAGCGGCACACACACACACGGGATACACACACACACACACATGCATGTCACATGTCTCTGCGCCTAACCCATCCCGTCATCCTTCCCCCCATGGGCAGCCGGGAGCAGATAGGGCGTCAACGTGAGCCGCGCCCCGGGACCAATCCAAGTGCTCCTGTCCGTCTTCGTCAAGGACGCCACAGCGTTAGCGATCTGTTGTTGTGCATGTTTTTCCATTGGGTTTATCTTATCGGGGGGGAAACCCTCTTTATCATAGTTACACAACTGAATCATCAACAGGTGATTTTCATTCAAGTTGCACAATAAATTATATAGTTGTCAGAACACTTCAAACCATAGTTTCAAACGCATAAAATACTTCACTATGATTGTCATACTCACTGCCAAGTGCCAATGCAGAAAAACATTAAAGGAAGTCACATTAAATCCAGCACCTTTTTTTTCTAACCTAATATGAATTGGAAATGCAAGTGCCTTCAAAGCAAATCGATTTAATATTGGGACATAATAAATTATGAATATACTGAATATTTCTACCTCCTCATACTATACTTGTCATCTGTACTTGTGCTCTCTCTCTCCTTTTTTTTTTTTTTGTATTTTTTTTTGTATTATTTTTTAAACAAACATATAAACAAACATGACAACACACGATAAGATATACAAGCATTAATTCACAGTGTATATCCAATGAAATTACCATTTAGTCAAATGTCTTATACAGGATATACCCCTAATACCTGTTATCTAAAAACCTACACACATATGCTCCAGCTCGAACCCCCCCCTCCCGGACCCCCCTTTGGATAATCAACCATTATAACTGGTTCCTAACCAGACATTACCATTATATGCTAGCTTTTATTCTCTCCACCACTTCTAACCACAATGTCATTTTGGATTCATTGCTCTCTCTCTCTCTATATATTTATTTTTAACTAAACGTATGAACTGTCAGCAGGCCTACAGGTAGTTATATATCGTATAGCATCGCGTCCCGCTCTGAGCCTTACGAGATACTCATATCTCCTGTGATACCTAATGTATCTCCCACGAACAAAAACACATGCACCCCACCTGTATGGGGCCCCGCCCCTTATGGTGGCCACCGCCCATATAACCATGACCCTGGTCATGAAACACCCTTCCTCTATTTTCGTCCCAGCGTGTTGGATGCGTGCACCATACGAGCTAGCGGAATGAAAAGATTAAGGAAGATTAATAGTGTTGGAAGCTTACCGGAGGTTGCTGGCCCCTGGCATCTTCGACGCATGTTTTCGGCGACACGACGGGCCTGTGATGTTCCTCGTTTGATGACTGCACATCGAGGTTCAGCTGTACAAGGCTGGCTGTCGGGCCAGCTTGTACTCAGGTAGGCCCTGTGTCTTCAGGCATGGGTATTAGTGTTAGTAATGCTGGTTTGTGTTGTTAACACAACCTTGTTGTGTGTTGGCGCCAGGGGCAAGATGGTTTGGTGAACGTTCTCTGCAGGGAACGGTTTCCAAGCTGTCTTGGGCGTGCTGCTAAAACATCTAAAGCTATGCTAACATGCTATCGCTACTGCCGCATGCTATCACTACTGCTAATTGCTATGCTGTTTTAATGTCTCCGCCGTGAGATGTTGTCACTCTCCCGCCTCTTGCCCGGTTCATCAATGAAGGTCAGTCGGTAGCTGTTGTGGGGTTTTGAGTTCTATTTACCTTTTTCGGGTAAATGGGTTGACAACGGGGTAGGTCGTGGCTAGGTTCTAGCCAGGTATTACCTTGTGTTCCGGCGGGGTTTGTTGAACGGTGTTCCCATCTGGGTTGGCGTCGGGTAGTGGGGGTCCAGCCGACATGGTAAACATGTTGCGTGTCTGTGCACAGGCAATTGTTGTCTTGGGTTCCACATTGCCTGGCGTTAGGCTGCAGTAGTATAAGGGCAGGGCCGCTTGGGAGAAATGTGAGGCCCTGTGCGTTTTTAGACGCGGGGCCCCCCATCTCCTGGGGCGGCCCTGTGTAGGGGGCTATTGTTTCATTTTGTCACTCTGCTATGAGAAGGTCTGTCTTGCTACAGCTTTCTCTCCTCTCAAACCATTCATACTGACGGTCAATCGGTATACTGGGGGAGTAGTGCGGGGGGGGGGCTTTGTTTACCTTTTTTGGTAAATGGGCTAAACTAGGGCTGGTGTTCTGTTGTGAATATTTTGAATGAAGACGGGTCTGGTCCGTCTCCCCTTAAACTTTGTGTGTATGGGTTTGCTCATTCTACAGTTTTTGTGGTTTAGCTCTTTTATTCATTTAACCTTTTCATGGTCCACACCACAGTGGAGGGTGCTGTTTGCAATCACCACTGGTGCTCCATGTTAACGTCAGTCCTTTGTTTTTGATATATTGAAACAATGCCCCGCCCGGCCGACACCATGGGTCGGCCTGGCGAGTGGCTGGTGGGCTGTTAAGGCTTGTACCGCCACGGTATGGAATTGGCAACGATTGGAACTGTGTTCGAATTGGTGTTTTTTCTATTACAGAAATGGTGTCTGGTGGAGGGGCCTTGAGGGCCGGCCGACGTCGACACATCGCGCACGGTGTTGGTAAACCACTCCGTCGAGGATGTTGACGTTATTAGCTTTGACCCAGCCGCAAGCTATAACCGCTCAGGGTTCCCCTCTCCGCAGGGGATTTTGGTCTTCTGCTGGAGCGCGGGCGGTATTGTCCTAGGCCCTACACCGCCTCACACCGCGCAGCCAGAAGAAGAGAGAGCACGGCCTCGTCAGCGGCGATGACGGGGCCCTCGACAGGCGGCCATGTTTCCCCCGCCAGTGGTGCCCTGGTTGGAGAATCGACAGGGTATCGCGAGGCCGACAGTCTTGGCGGCCGAGGGATCGGCCATTTTGGGTGATTTCGGTGTTGGTAAACCACTCCGTCGTCATTTTGCCGCGAGCAGCCCGCTCCCCGTTCAATCCTCTCTCTGGTATCCCCAGAAGCGGGGCTCTGAGCGTTCTCCTTTGGCTGCGGGCCGCGAACCTTCATTGAAGCGTATGCGGCCCCATTCTTCGCTTCTCATGGAGACAGGGGCTGACACCCAGTTGATGGCTGAGCCTGGGTCTGTCCGTGAGAATGTTGTGCTGTCAAGCGGCTCCCACACCTTGAACTGTGTTGGTTGAGCCTGGTGTTACGTCTGTCAACTTAAGTGTTGTCAGCAGGGGGGCTCGAAACCTTTTGAGGCACACAGTGCGGGCTTCCCCGGCCTCGCCTTCGCCAGGCCAGGTATCATGTTGGTGCTCCCACTCATGGAATATTGGCAGGTGGTCGCAGCTCACATGGTTTGGGGTGGTAGTGATATCACTGCAGGGCTACGGTGTGTAGGAACCCATGGGGGCCTTACACCTTGCATGTCCGGCTGCAGAACAACTCCTTCAGCATGTTCTGGAGGGGTGTTCAGTGGGGGGGCTTTTTTGATCGGAAGCCCCCCGTATCAGACAGGCCCTTTTCTGTCGGGGTTCCCCCTTGGGTGCGATTGCCTCGTGGGTGGTGTCAGGGTCAGGTGTTCCGACACGGAACGCGCTCCTCGCACGATTCCAGGGTTGTCTTCGCACAGCGGGGGGGACCGGGCCAACTATCTACAGTTCCTGGCGGACCTGCGCCACGTGACGGCGGGTGCGTTGGGAGTGTCGTCACATATGACTACGGCAGTACCATATGTCGAGGTAGATGGAGAGAATGGTGAGGCGGGGACTTGTGTTTACACAACCCCACCCGTTTTCAGGTTTGGTACAGACCCTGTTGTCGGGGTCTCCAGCAGGGACAGCTCTGGTCGACGAGATCCAATCTCTGTGGACGAAGCAAGCCATCGTCGTGGCGTTCTCCTCCCGGTGTTCTCTGCCCGAGAAGGCGGGAGGGAGGGGTGTAAGACCCAGGCTGGACCTGTCCCATGGGAAGGTTCAGCATTTTTTGGATCGTCTCCTACCTGTTGAACACTGTCAGGTGGGGGTCTGGTTCTCCTCCATAGACCTGTAGGATGCGTATGCGCGTCCCCGATCTTCCATCCTAGGGCTTACCTACGCTTCCTTTGCAGGGTTAGCGTATGAGTACCAGAGGCTGCCGTTCGGTTTTCTCTGGCTCCCCGCATCTTCACCAAGTGCGTGGAGGCCGCACTGGGGCCTCTGCGTCATCCGGGGTTACGGAGTGTTCTGCCCTGATGACGTTCTGGTCCTTCGCGGTCAAGGTGGATCGTCAGGTCTCGTACCAGGCAGGTCTCTACCAGCCTGGGGTTGCTGTAGACTGGATGTAGAGTATTCCTCTTCCCAGTCAACGGTTGGAGGGCTATGGGCATCCATCTCGGAGCGTGTTGTCAACACGCTCGGGAGGTTCCGTCCTAGGACGGTTACGGCGCTGTCTCACGTCGCGTTTTCACCGACGCCTCCCTCGCTGGTGATGCGTCGGGTCAACGCAGTAGGGGGCAGCTGGCAAACCATGCTGCCCGGTCTGCGCTACGTTCAATGTGTTGGTGTTGAAAGCGGTCCTTCTGGTCCACAAATGGTGTTGATCAGGACGGACGATACAACGTCAGTGTCGTGTATCGACAGACAGGGAGGAGTACGCTCCCCCTGTCTGCACCAGGCGGCGGGCGGCTGGCTATGGGCGTCCTCCATCTGCGCGGCCTAAGGGCTCCCCACATCCCCGGCAGGGAGAATGTGGGTGCAGGTGTACTGTCGCGGGGCGGCCCTCATCCTGACGGGTGTGGATTGCGTCTGGACATGGCCAGGCAGGTCTGGGACCGATGCCGTGCCGCCAGGGATTCTTCCCCATACATCTGTTAGGTCAGTTGTTGGGACGGGTACGTTGAGGGGCGCAGGTTCTTGATCCTGATGGTGTTACCATCTGGAATGCGCATGCTCCCTCCACTGTCGCGCTTACGCGGGCAGATGACGTATGTTCCAAGTGTGGTGTAAGGCGGGGGGCCAGGACTCAGGCTCCTGCCCCCTGGTTGCTGTCCTTAGTTACCTCCAGTCTCTCCTTGATAGACTGTCGGCTTCGACGGTGAGGGTATATGCAGCAGCTATATCCTCCTATCATGAGGGGTTTGAGGGGATGTCTTGTTCAGCCACCCTCTTGTGAAGCGTTTCCTGCTTGGCGCTCGACGCGTTAAGCCGGTGCAACGCTCCTTGGCTCCGACTTGGGATCTTCAATTGGTCCTCGGTCGGTTGTCCTTGGCCCCGTTTGAGCCGCTCGAGCGGGCGCCGTTGGGACAGCTCTCCTTCAGGACCGCGTTCCTTCTGGCTGTCACTTCCGCTAAACGCGTAGGTGAGCTCTGTGCTCTCTCGGTACATCCAGAGTGCCTGTCTTTTCGGACCGATTGCGGTGTCACTCTGCGACCTAATCCTGCTTTCGTGCCGGTGAATATCCGGAGTTCCTTCCGCTCCCGGGATATTGTGGTTCAGGCGTTTCGTCCTCCTCCTCACACTGGTGAGTTAGATGCGGGCCTTCACCTGTCATGTCCAGTCCGTGCTTGGGGATTTACCTCAGCCGTACTCAGGATTTCAGGGTTACCGACCAGCTTTTTGTCTGTTACGGTGGGGCTCGTGCTGGTAAGGCACTGTCGGAGCAGCGCCTGTCCCATTGGTTGTGCGAGGGTGTTACCCTCTGCTACACGCTGGCTGGGCAGGATCCCCCTGGGGGCGTCAGGGCGCACTCCACTCGTGGGGTGGCTGCCTCTGCCGCTCTCCTGGGTGGGGCCTCGGTGGAGGCCATCTGTGCTGCAGCTTCATGGTCCTCCCCGGGCTCCTTTGTAAGGTTTTTCCTCATGGACATGACCGGGGGTTCTGTCTCCCAGGCGGTCCTGGGGTCTGTGGCCTTTGGTCGGGTAGCAGGAGTGTATGGGTATGGGCCGCAGTGTGTTGAGTCACACGTGGTTCCGCCTGTACGGTGTGTTCAAGGGGTTCTGGCTCCCTCTTGTTCGCATTCAGGTGGAGTTGACTGCGCCCCCCCCTTCGTTAGGAAGGATGGGGTGACAGGGCTCCCCGCACCCCTTGATGTGGGCTTACGGGTCCTCAGGGGGTACATCTGTCGGGTCTCGCGCCCGCTCTTCCCCATTATCTCGTAAGGCTCAGAGCGGGACGCGATGCTATACGATATATAACGATAGGTTATGTAGATAACCTAGTTATATTAGTATAGGCTAAGCGTCCCGCTCTGCGCGCCCTGAGTTCCCTCTTGAGGGATCTTTTCCTGGGACGGGTTTTGGCGAGGAAGGGTGTTTCATGACCAGGGTCATGGTTATATGGGCGGTGGCCACCATAAGGGGCGGGGCCCCATACAGGTGGGGTGCATGTGTTTTTGTTCGTGGGAGATACATTAGGTATCACAGGAGATATGAGTATCTCGTAAGGCTCAGAGCGGGACGCTTAGCCTATACTAATATAACTAGGTTATCTACATAACCTATCGTTTTGATGTCAGTCTTACAGGTAGTTTTACAGCAGTCCTACAGGTAGTTTTAACAGCAGTCCTACAGGTCGTTTTAACAGCAGTCCTACAGGCAGTTTTAACAGCAGTCCTACAGGTCGTTTTTCTTTTTTCTTTTTTTTTTTATCTTTTTAATCTTTTTCCCCCTCCTTTTTCCTCCGATTTTCTCCAATCCCAATGTTAGTCGTTATGCCAATTCCCAATCCCCTTCCTGGTCGCTGCGCACTTACCCCCCACAGTCGGTCTGGGAGAGTGGAGGCTATCACGTGCTTCCTCCGACACACGTCTAGCCAATCAACCGCTTCTTTTCACCTGGCAGCGCGGACTCTCACTGAGAGGGTGTAACGTGTGGAAGGATCACACTACCCCCCTTAGATCCTATCCTCGCTGAGCAGGTGCCCCGACCGAACTGTAGGAGTCGCTGTTTACAACGACCCGGACCCACCCCGCCAGCTTTCCCACCCTCTAATACTGCCAATTGTATTAGTGTGAACGGCCAGCCAAGCTGGTGACAACGCCGGAGCTGTGACCTGGATTCGAACAGGCAAATCCAGCGTCTCCGGCGTTTGGTGACGAACGCAATCTCCGCTACGCCACCTGACCGCCCTCCTACAGGTAGTTTTAACAAAAGGTTATGACTATTATGTAGTGGGCACTTACATGGACACTTACATGGACTGGACATAATCCACCTACACTGTCACTTTAAGGACACAGGGCATTGTGGGTAGCTAGAGCGGCCATATGAACTCTTGGCTTGGTTTGTTGTGGTATCCACGCTATGCTAATAAATGATGCACACTGATGGTCAAAGAAACTTCACTCTCTCTGGTCGTGATTTCCCGTCTTCTACATTGGTGACCCTGACGTTCTTGGACGCTTTCAAGGACGATTAAACAATAGAACAGGCAGTCGCGCTGAAACGTATGGAAGCAGCAGTCGCGCTGAAATTGTCAGAGTTCTGGGAAACGCAAGCTACTGCATGGTTTGTGCAGGCGGAGGCGCAGTTTGCAATAAAGAAAATAACGGAGGATGATACCAAGTACTATCACGTTGTCGCTGTGCTGGGGACTAACACGGCAGCCCTCCGGCGCACAGCAAATATGGCACGCTGAAGGCACACTTGTTGAAGTGTTTTGAACTATCTGAGGTGGAACGAGCTAACCGGCTGTTTTCATTGCAAGGTCTGGGCGACAGTAAACCGTCCGAGCTTATGGATAGGATGCTGGCGTTGATGGGAGAGCATGAGCCCAACCACTTTCTCTTCAGACAGCTGTTCTTACGCCAGTTACCGGCTCAGGTAAGGGCTGCCTTGGCCAAGACAACAATAAATGACTGCTGTATGTTAGCCGCGGATACGGATAAGTTATTTTTGGCCAGCCAGCAACAACACTGTGCGGCCGTGTTCTACCATGACCAACCCTCTTCCTCTCACCATGGGGATTATACCGTCGTGCTGCGGTGGCAGCCCCTCGCCAGCGAGGGAGAGACACTGGCTGGTGTTTCTTTTACACAAAGTATGGAGCCAGGGCTAACCAATGCCGTCCCCCATGTACTTACAAGGGGCCGGGAAACGCCCGGGCCGGCGCTCAACAGTGGCCATGAGCGTTGGTGGGGCCGGCAGGCTACTGTTTATTCGGGACACCATCTCAGGCAGGTGTTTCATGTGCGACACAGGGGCACAGAGAAGCGTGCTGCCTGCATCAAGGGTGGAACCCTGGCCGACGGACATGGGCTCCCTATGGAAGCTGCCAATGGTACTACAATCCGCACGTATGGCAGTAGGCTAGTGGAGCTGTGTTTTGGTGAGCGGCGGTTTAGCTGGGACTTCATCACTGCTGATGTGTCTGTGCCCCTGCTGGGTGCTGATTTTCTGTGTGCTTATGGATTGTTGGTGGATGTCAGGAACAATCGCTTGATCGATGCCACCACCTTTTGTTCATTTGAATGTACTGTCGGGGCAGTGCCTCCTGTGGGTTTGTCTAACATGTTGTCTGTTACAGATAAGTTTCACCAGCTGCTAGCCGAGTTCCCTGTCCTTACCCAGCCCACTTTCTCGTCCTCCACCAGTAAGCACGGTGTGGAGCATCACATCGCTACGGCAGGTGTGCCAGTCTACTCCCGGGCTCGCCGCCTAGATCCTGCCAAGCTGGCCGTTGCCAAGGCAGAGTTTTCCAACATGGAGAACCTGGGTATTATCCGTCGTTCTGACAGCCCATGGGCCTCACCCCTTCACATTGTCCCCAAGGCTGCCGGCGGGTGGCGCCTGTGTGGCGATTACCGCCGCCTTAACGAGGTAACTACACCGGACCGATACCCGGTTCCACATATTCAGGATTTTTCCACCCACCTGGCCCGGAAACTCATATTTTCAAAAATAGATTTAGTTCGAGGTTACCACCAGGTGCCGGTCCACCCAGCGGACATCCCTAAGACGGCGGTGATTACTCCCTTTGGTTTATTTGAGTTCTTGCGCATGCCATTTGGGCTTAAAAACGCAGCACAGACATTCCAGCGCTTGATGGACTCTGTGTTACGGGACCTGCCTTTTTTGTTTGTCTACTTAGATGACATCTTAGTCGCCAGTACCTCAAGGGCAGAGCACTTGTCCCATCTCAGGACCTTTTTCAACTGACTCAGTCAGCATGGGCTCATAGTTAACCCAGCTAAATGCCAGTTTGGGCTGTCTGGGATCGATTTCCTCGGGCACCACGTCTTGTAGGGGGACACTGGGGCGGGGCCTGGTGAAGTGCATGTGTGCATTGTTTTTTGTTAATGAAGTACAGTAGGTACTGGAGATAAAGATATATCTCAATATGGCGAAGAGCGAGACGCTCAGCCAGTACTCATATAACTAGGTTATTGTAGGAGACGGGAAATCACGACCAGAGAGAGTGAAGTTTCTTTGACCACACATCAGTGTGCATCATTTATTAGCATAGCGTGGATACCACAACAAACCAAGCCAAGAGTTCATATGGCCGCTCTAGCTACCCACAATGCCGTGTCCTTAAAGTGACAGTGTAGGTGGATTATGTCCAGTCCATGTAAGTGTCCATGTAAGTGCCCACTACATATGTCCCCCCAGAATTCACCCTACTAACTAAAAAAACGGGTCGGTAGACAGACCTCCCGACCATAACGGCTCCGAACAACTGGAGCCGGCATATGAGCTACCGTGGGACCCCCTGATGTCCCACCGAGGCCCCCCCTAACAAGGTGGCGTCCACGAGTGGAGTGCGCCCTGACACCCCTAGGGGTGGCCAGCCCAGCCAACGTGTAGCAAAGGGCAATGCCCTCGCACAACCAATGTGACAGGCGCTGCTTGGACAGTGCCTTACCAGCGCGAGAGCCACCGTAACAAACAAAGAGCTGATCGGTAGCCCTGAGGTCCTGAGTCCGACTGAGGTAAACCCCCAAAGCCCGGACGGGACACGACAGGTGAAGACTCGCCTCTAACTCATCAGCGTGAGGAGGCGGATGAAACGCCTGAACCACAATATCCCTGGAGCAAAAAGAGCTCCGGATATTTTTTTGGCACGAAGACTGGATTAGGCCTCAGAGTCGCACCGCTATTGACACGAATAGACAAGCACTCAGGCCGCACCGAGAGAGCACACAGCTCACCCACGTGCTTAGCGGAGGTGATGGCCAGCAGGAATGCAGTCTTGAAAGACAGCTGTTCCAAAGACGCCTGCTCAAGAGGCTCAAACGGGGCCTCAGACAACCGGCCGATGACCAGTTGGAGGTCCCAACTCGGAGACAGAGAACGTTCCACCGGCTTAAGACGCAGAGCGCCAAGCAGGAAACGCTTCACAAGAGGGTGGCTGAACAACGTAACGCCCTCAAACCCCTCATGACAAGAGGATATAGCCGCGGCATATACCCTCACCGTCGAAGCCGACAGTCCATCCAAAATAGACTGAAGGAAGGAAAGGACAGCGTCCAGGGGGCAGGACACCGGGTCCAAGCCCCCCACTCTACACCACTCTTGGAAAACATGCCACCTACCCGCGTAAACCGCGATAGTGGAGGGAGCATGTGCGTTCCGGATGGTGTCGACCACAGAAGGGTCCATCCCCTCCAGACTCACCCTCTCAACAGCCAAACCATCAGCGGTTGGCCCAGCACAGGGAACCGCAAACAGAGACCCATGCGCCTGAGAGAGGGCGATGACCATGGAACAGGCCACGGCGGGGCTATCAAGAGCTGGATCAGGACCGGGAACCACACAGCCGTGCCCCGGTCCGGCGCGATCAGGATCAAGGTCCTGCGCTCCCGACGTATCCGCTCCAACAACTGACCTATCAGCTGTATGGGGGTAAATGCATACAGAATCCAGGGCGGCCACGGATACATCGAAAAGGCATCCACCCCCAAGGGAGGATTGTCCCCCCGACTGACCGAGAACCACAAGGGGCACTCGCAAACAGATCCACAAGGCTTCCCCGAAGCGGTACCAGACCTGTCTGACTATGTCTGGACGTAGTCCCCACTCGTCGAGATGAGGACCGCCCCGCGACATCACATCTGCGCCAACATTCTCCTTGCCAGGGATGTGGAGCGCCCTTAGGCTGCGCAGATTGAGAGATGCCCATAGCCAGAGCTCGACCGCCGCCCGGTGCAGACGGATGGAGCGTACTCCACCCTGTCTGTTGATATACGATGCTGTCGCCGTGTTGTCTGTCCTGACCAACACGTGCTCGCCCACCACCAAGTGGCCGAGCCACTTGAAGACCAGGAGGACCGCCTTCAATTCCAACACATTGATGTGCGTTGCAGACCGGGCAGCATGGACCATCCAGCTGCCCCCCACTGCATCGGTCCGACATGTCCCCCCCCCATCCCGTGAGGGAGGCGTCGGTGAAGACCGTGACGTGTGACCGCCTGCCGCCCATGGAGACCCCGCTTGTGAGGATACCAGGCCTCCTCCAGTAGTCGAGATCCCACAGTATTGACAAGGGAACCTTCAAACGTTTCCACTTGCCTCTCACCAGGTCTATCCCCATACTGGAAAACCACCTCTGTATCCTCCTCATGAAGAGGAGGCCAAGAGGGACCACAGAGTGAGCAGATGCCATCATAGCGAGCAGGCGCATCACATACAGCGCCGTAACCGTCCTGCCACGTTCGCCGCCGCTCCGAGAGGGTTGCCCTCATGGGCCTTGAGCTTAGAACAAAGCCCAAGTACTCCACCTGCTGACTGGGAAGAGGTATACTCTTCTTCCAGTTCACAGCAAAACCCAGCTTGGTGAGGAATTCCACCACCAGCCTGGTATGAGACCTGGACCAGAATGTCGTCGAGATAGAAAATAATTCATATACCCTGACGACGTAGAGGCTCCAGCGCGGTCTCTACGCACTTGGTGAATGTGCGGGGGGCCAGAGAGTAGACGAACGGCAGCCTCTGGTATTCGTACACCACACCCTGAAACAGGAAGCGTAGGAATTTACTGTGAGGAGGGAAAATCTCAGGTCTATGGAGGTGAACCAATCTCCCACCCTGACAGCATTTTGCAGGTGTTTGACGGTCAACATTCTGAACCGTCTCGTCACAATCAGACGATTGAACGCGGACAGGTCCAGTATAGGTCTGACACCTCCCGATTTTTTGGGCAACAGAAAATACCGGGAGTAGACGCCACACATCGCGTCCTCCCTTGGGACCACGACTATGGCCTGCTTCGCCAACAGAGATTGGATCTCGTCAGCCAGAGCTGCCACTGCTGCTGACCCTGACAACAGGGTCTGCACCAAACCTGAAAACGGAGGGTGGTGTTGTGCAAACTGCAACACAAGCCCCCGCCTCAACGTTCTCTCCATCCACGTCGACATATGGCACTGCTGTAGCCATATGTGATGGTACTCCCAAAGTGCACCTGCCGCCATTTGGCGCTGGTCCGCTAGGAACTGTAGATAGGCGGCCCGGTCCCGCCCGCTGTGCGTAGCCAGCCCTAGACTCGCTAACCGCATGAGCAGAGCGTTCCGTGGCGTCGGGACATCAGACCCCGACACTACCCACGCGGCAATCACACCCAAGGGGGGACCCCGACAGAAAGGGCCGGTTTGATACGGGAGAAGCTGACATCATACCAGGTGACAAAAGCTCCCCCACTGAACACCCCTCCAGCATGGACTGCTGAGGAATTGTTCCACAGCTGGACATGCAAGGTGTGAGGCCCCCACACTGCCCGATAGGGTGGGTTCCCACACACCGTAGCCCTGCAGTGATATTACTACCACCCAAATCACGCGCACCTGCCAGACCACTGCCAGTCTTCCGGGAGTGGGAGGCACTAACGTGATACCCGGCCTGGCGAAGGCGAGGTCAGGGAAACCCACACTGAGCCTGAAGAGGCCTCGAGTCACCCTGCTGACAACCCTTGTAGTTGACAGATGTAACACCAGGCTCACCAATCGCAGACGCAGAGCGCGTGGCGAGGGAGCCATGTGACAGCACAACATTCTCACGGACAGACCCAGTCTCAGCCATCAACTGGGTGTCAGCCCCTGTCCCCATGAGAAGCGAAACGTGGGGCCGCTTGCGCTTTATTGAAGACACGCGACCCGCAGCCAAAGGAAACAAATCAGAGCCCTTATCCCACTGGTGTTGGGGGGGGGAGTGACCTGAGAGCGAGCTGCACACAGCTAGACGGCAACGTTTTTTTAGGGCGTGCTCATTTAATGTAGCCGATCCCTCGGCCGCCAAGGCTGTCGGCCTTGCGGTCACCTGTTGACGTTGCGCCCAGGGTACCTCAGGCGGGGGAAACATGGCCGCTGGTCGAGGGCCTCGCCACAGCCGTTGACGAGGCCATGCTCTCACCTCTGGCTGCATGGTGCGAGGCGGTGTGGGACCCAGGTCAAATACCGCCCGCGTTTCCGCAGAACGACAAAAGAGTCCTTCCGCGGAAAGAGGAGCCCTAAGGAGAAGAAACCTTTCCTCCTCCCCAAGGGAAGACTGCTCCAACCAGAGATGCCTATAAATAAGAGTTGATAGCATCCTGATCCTCCCTGCGGTTATAGCTTGCGACTGATTTAAGAGTTCTATAACCCCAAAAACACACGCAACATTTTCGGCATCGGCTGGCCCTGCAGCCCGACACCAATGTGGACAGAAAAACAGTCAGCTGAGCAATGACACTGGCCGCTGCTAAATTCCATCCTGTGGTGGTATAAACTTCATCAGCCCATACAGCCACCTGCCGGGCCGACTCGCCCTCAAGCGCAGGCTTCCGGGTGGGACACCGTTCAACCCTGCCAGGGCAAAGGATCGATGCTACCCGGCTCTCAAGCCAGGGTACACCTGCCCTGCGCCCTGTTGTCAGCCCATTCACCCATAAAAAGGGTAAATAAGCCTCAGCAAAACCCCCCACATTAGTTACCGATTGACCTTCATCAATGAACCGGTTAAGAGGAGGGAAAAGCGGTGACAGCCCACAGCGGGGAACAACGGAACAGTGACCCAGCATCTTAGCATTAGCATTAGCTGTGCGCTACAGAATAGCTGGGAAAACGTCCAACTCAGAGTCATAACGACGACGTTTACCCAGGTATCCTGCCCCTTGCGCCAATACACAACTCGGTTGTCTCACGGGACAACAAGCAGTATTAGTAACGGCAGCATTAATGCCTGGTGGCGCAGGCCCTACCTGAGCGCGACTTAGCCCGACAGCTAACCGTCGCGCGATGTCCCTCGATCCGCTGTCATGAGACGAGAAAACCCCAGGCCCGATGCGCCGTCAGAACGTGCCGAGAAGATTCCAGGGGCTGGAAAAATCTCCGGCGAAAGCCCAACATTGTTCAATTTCTCTCTGCATTTCATAACAGCTAGTTACACAGGGTGCACTGCATCGTCCATGATGGAAACAAAAACTAGGAAGGGCGAGTATGACCATGTCCGGTGTCTTGTAGGGGGACACTGGGGCGGGGCCTGGTCAAATGCATGGGTGCATTGTTTTTTGATAATGAAGTACAGTAGGTACTGGAGATAAAGATATATCTCAATATGGCGAAGAGCGAGACGCGGTTGCCAGTACGAGATATAACAGCAGTCAGTCCTACAGGTAGTTTTACAGCAGTCCTAGAGGTAGTTTTACAGCAGTCCTACAGGTAGTTTTACAGCAGTCCTATAGGTAGTTTTGATGTCAGTCCTACAGGTAGTTTTAACAGCAGTCCTACAGGTAGTTTTACAGCAGTCCTACAGGTAGTTTTACAGCAGTCCTATAGGTAGTTTGATGTCAGTCCTACAGGTCGTTATACAGCAGTCCTACAGGTCGTTTTGATGTCAGTCCTACATGTAGTTTTGATGTCAGTCCTACAGGTAGTTTTGATGTCAGTCCTACAGGTCGTTATACAGCAGTCCTACAGGTAGTTTTGATGTCAGTCCTACAGGTAGTTTTGATGTCAGTCCTACAGGTAGTTTTACAGCAGTCCTACAGGTAGTTTTGATGTCAGTCCTACATGTAGTTTTGATGTCAGTCCTACAGGTAGTTTTGATGTCAGTCCTAAAAGTAGTTTTGACAGCAGTCCCACAGGTAGTTTTGATGTCAGTCCTACAGGTAGTTTTGATGTCAGTCCTACAGGTCGTTATACAGCAGTCCTACAGGTAGTTTTGATGTCAGTCCTACAGGTAGTTTTGATGTCAGTCCTACAGGTAGTTTTACAGCAGTCCTACAGGTAGTTTTGATGTCAGTCCTACATGTAGTTTTGATGTCAGTCCTACAGGTAGTTTTGATGTCAGTCCTAAAAGTAGTTTTGACAGCAGTCCCACAGGTAGTTTTGATGTCAGTCCTACAGGTAGTTTTACAGCAGTCCTACAGGTAGTTTAACAGCAGTCCTACAGGTAGTTTTACAGCAGTCCTACATGTAGTTTTGATGTCAGTCCTACAGGTAGTTTTGATGTCAGTCCTACAGGTAGTTTTACAGCAGTCCTACAGGTAGTTTTGATGTCAGTCCTACATGTAGTTTTGATGTCAGTCCTACAGGTAGTTTTGATGTCAGTCCTAAAAGTAGTTTTGACAGCAGTCCCACAGGTAGTTTTGATGTCAGTCCTACAGGTAGTTTTACAGCAGTCCTACAGGTAGTTTAACAGCAGTCCTACAGGTAGTTTTACAGCAGTCCTACATGTAGTTTTGATGTCAGTCCTACAGGTAGTTTTGATGTCAGTCCTAAAAGTAGTTTTAACAGCAGTCCTATAGGTAGTTTTGATGTCAGTCCTACAGGTAGTTGTACAGCAGTCCTACAGGTAGTTGTACAGCAGTCATACAGGTAGTTTTACAGCAGTCCTACAGGTAGTTTTACAGCAGTCCTACAGGTAGTTTTACAGCAGTCCTATAGGTAGTTTTACAGCAGTCCTACAGGTAGTTTAACAGCAGTCCTACAGGTAGTTTTACAGCAGTCCTACAGGTAGTTTTACAGCAGTCCTACAGGTAGTTTTACAGCAGTCCTACAGGTAGTTTAACAGCAGTCCTACAGGTAGTTTTACAGCAGTCCTACATGTAGTTTTGATGTCAGTCCTACAGGTAGTTTTGATGTCAGTCCTAAAAGTAGTTTTAACAGCAGTCCTATAGGTAGTTTTGATGTCAGTCCTACAGGTAGTTCTGTATCGTTAGTGGCTTAACTTGGCATCACTACTGCACTATCTCGCGTACGTGCACGCGTACTGAATAAACCACAAATGTACCTCTAATACCAGTATTAGTCTGACCACACCCCTCATCAGCTTACCTTCATAAGCAGGTGTGTGGTCACCTGCTCTCCTCCTTCTCGCTTTCACCACAAGGAAGAGGTGCCTCGGTAGATCCCCACACTTGACACCATGATGGAAGAAATTGGATTAGGAACAGCTTTGGGAAACAAGGATACGTTGACATCATATCTTTATTTTCTCTCTCACTATTTTCGAGAAAATACGGCGATATTGTCTTCGTACTGGAGTGTCTGGAAGATGATGATCATTCTAAAAACCCTCCACCGGTTTTCGTATTGGGAGCACGCCGCTGCATGCTTCTCAACTGCAGTTCCTTGCTGTGTTTGTTGGGGTGAAACCTGTCAGGCCACAGCTGAACTGTCGGACATGCCGCTGTTGTGAGAAGCGGTGCGTTCCAGGTTGGGTGAGTAGTGTTTGCTGGCGGGCTCCACTTGTCTGTTAGTGCTATGGGGGCTACTTGACAAAGTTTATGGAAACCGGCCCCAGGCTAGGGTCCTTTGTTTAGCCACCTAGGCGACAGAAGACCTTGGTCTGAAGACCATTATAGTTTTAACTATAGTGGGCCGCGACCATTGACACTGGTGATCCCTGTGTGTTCTGGACGAGTGGATTCTCTCTGTCACCGTGTTAAGGCCCCATCTTTCATATCCAAATGAGAGTATTCCTTCACGAGGGGATATGTGCATGTAATGTGCGATAGCGGCAGATTCATGTTCAAAGTCAGCTATACAGGCCAGTTGGTACTGTGCTGATTCCGCCGGACGTGGTAATGTCACCGTTGTGAAGCGGTGTTGACGTCTTGTTTTCTCTTTTCTCTTAAAAAGTGAGGGGAGGTTCAGAACGGCGGCCTGTCTGGGTGAGTGTTATGTCATTGTTTACATGTTCATAGCTTACGGTTAGCCGGTCAGTGGCCTGGCGCGGGGTAGCTTAGCTTCTCGCGCGCCGCCGGGAGCTCGCTTCTGATCGCGTGCGTCGTTAGATCGGCGTCTCGCGAGCGGAAGCAATAGCACCCGAACGGTTGGAGCAGCCGTTAGCTTGATGCTATTCTGTTGAACGTGCTTTGATTTTAACATGTTTTACACTCTTGACCACGACGTCATCCTTGACAGGGGATGTTCGTCGACCCTGCCCTGAGCCTGGACGGCGATTGCGTCAACAAAGAGGACTGTAGCGACTGGTTGGAGCGGCGACGCTGCCCGGATCGAACAACACAGGACGGCTGTGTTCTACGGTGTCTTGTGACTGCACTTCGCTGATCTGCGTTCCGGGTAGGTACGGGGTTGGCCAGACCTCATAACACGTCTTCTGGTTTTACTTTGCTAAATGTATTGTGAATAACGGTGTTTTTTCCCAAAACGTGTGTTGTTGCAATGCATTTGGGATACGTTGCGGGTTATGTGTGAGCTGTTTTTGTCACTGGCAGTTAGCTTCTCCGTGCAGATCGTGATGTATTGATCTGGTTGTTGTGTGAGAAACATCATGGTGTTTATGTGTACCGTGTACTCACTACTAAGGCAACTAACCTATGAAGCTATGCTTGGTGACAAGTGAGTAAAAGAATGTTCTTTCTCAGACTGTAATGACAATGAACAGTGAGTTCACACATTAACAGGTTTTCCTGTTTTAACTGGCCGTATTGAGGGTAAAATAGGAGGATTGTGTTTTCCCCCCCGGTTCCCTGGGGACTTTATCACCTCCTATCAGACATGTTGTGCATTAATTGTGTCTTTTGTGTGGTAGGGATACGATGTAACTCTTAGCTTGATTGCTGAGGTTGTGCTAAATCTGCTGGAGAAACTTATTTCCTAAAGGGAAATTGGTTTGGTTGCTGTCATGTGTGCTTAGCAAGGCCTGTGGTCGATACTAATCAAGAATGATGTATTCTCTCATTGTGGAAAAAACGGCGTTCCTCTGTTGAGTGTTTTTGCCATTTTTTGTAGGTGATGATGGGTTGTGTGTGTCATGTGACCTACAACTGGGTTGTACTGGCCACAGAAGCACATGTGTATGTTGGACCGGGGTTCTTAGAGCCCTCTCTATTCTGTGTTTTTCCTTAGTAAAAATCAGATAGCAGGTTAGCTCATGCGCTGTGTGGAGCTGTGAAACGCTTCATAGGGCTGACTATGACTGTGTCATATTCTCTTTTTGTCGTTACGTCGTATCATGGGTGTGGGGTCGTAAAGGGGTGAACTGGTAACCTTTCCTCTCCCCATTGTTCTGTCGGTCAGGGGTACACCCCCTGTCCTTCAAGGTTCCCGTCACGTGGCGGTTCGGCACGTTACGGGGGGGGGGGGGGGGGGGGGGGGGGAGGGAGTTCCTGGTCCCACGGCCTGGTATATTGGGCGTGTGCACCGCAGGAATTCCCCCGCCATAGAGTACGTCACCGTGCGCGTCTCTGTTGGTAGGACTTCCGTGTGCTGTTCAGGTCCATGTGATGGATCTGTTTTCAGGGGGGGTGGTCAGGGCTCCTCCTCACCAAGCGCCTGTTCAGGCCTTCTGTGAGTTCGGACTCCTTCTTCCATGTGAGGAAGCCTCCATCAGAGTACAGAGCCTTCCTCCTCAGATTGTCAAAGTGAGTGGACCCTCTAGAAGGGTCCTTTTCTATTGTATGTATATTCGATTCAATTCGTTTATTGAGTGTGTATGGGTTCGGTGCCTCTTCCCCGGAGGCCCTAAAACCAGTTTTTTACATGGCTCAAGGTGCAATATATTCTTTTCAATCTGTACAGCTCGCGTGGGAAGTCTCTCTGGGGATCCCCGTCTCTTTCCTATGGGAGGGTGGTGGGATGTAAAAATGTGAACATTTTTTACCCCGGCTGTGTAGACTGGGATACATACTGTTGATGCTTCCTTCTTTCTATTCCAGAAGTGTTGGAGTTAGGGAGTGTCACACCCCTCTTGTCGTTCCCCTGGGCGCCTTGGGGATTCAATGACAGGTCTAAATAGCCTGTTCATTGATGGGGGTGTGTCCCGACGCACGTATAGTGCTAGCTCGCTGTGAACAGGCGATTGACTGGCACGCCTTGGTTGCTTGTGGTTGAAACAGCGTTTTTATAAAGCAACTGGGATGGGGGTTTTTCCTCTTCTGGCGACCACATCCCATGACCTGGGTGGGTTGTCGACGGATTCTCGTTCATGTCTGGGGGATGATGACGGGATGGATCTGAACATATGTAGTGGGGTCTCACGCCCTTGGGGTGGGCCACCAGGCGCGGTTCGTCCGAACGTCTGGGTGGCGCCTTCTTTTCATGTTAAGATCAACACGCATATCTGCCCTTCTCCTGGAGTAGGCATGTCGGCGTGGTTAGGGCACGGGACTGGTTCTGGTCACGCTGGTCCAGATCAGTTGAACCCGTTGTCCGCCGGGGATGCAGATCTGCTGTTCTGGTACCCTGAGGGACTTGGGCTTTTTTCAGGGGGAAAAATGCCAGGTCGGTCTGGGTGTCACAGGGTTAAGCGCTATGGAGACCCTGGTTGGGTATGTTTTTACTCAGCACTGTCGTCATGGCTTACAGCCATGCCATTCTGTACGCGCTCGATCTCGTCGGATCTCGGCCGCTACACAGGTTGGTCCTGGTTAGTACTTGGTTGGGAGACCGCCGGGGAATACCAGGTACGGTGTGCTTAGGGGCTGGTTCTCCATTATTTTTCGCTCCTCTCTCACGCATGGCGAAGAGGGGCCTGTGGGGGTGGTTTTTTGACCTCCTCTGGTGACCCTGTGCTTCCCGTACCGCCAGGCCCGGTCCGAAGTGATGTTTGCGACCCGTAGGCCTGGGTTAACCCTTTTTGGAAACTGAAACACTTGTACTGCGGTATAGCCGGTGTATACCCGCAGGTGTGTTTTGGAGTTTTTTCTTGAGGGGTTATAGGAACAACCACCGCATTGGGTAACACCGGGGTGGTTGATTCCCTGGTGTGTTGGAGCAGTGTCAACTCCCGGGTTCACCGTTTGAGGGTGCCCCTGCACGTTCATGACGTCTGCCAATCGTGTCAGCCTTCTCTGCCTCGACCCCTCTGGGTGGGGGTTGTTAAATGGAGGCTTGGTCATGCAACACCGCCAGCTTACGCTCCTTCCGCCGGGGCGGCTGTGTTCAGCTGTCCCCTCTGGCGCCTGTCTCGTCCGCAGTCTCCAGGCTAGGGTTAACAGCCTGTTGCCTGGTTTTTCCCCGGTGCGCTGCCTGCTTCCGTTGGTTAACCTTTTTTGTGTGCTTACGGCCATGCTGACTGCCTGTTCTGCAGGGTCAGTGTGCCAGGCGGTGTACTATTGGGGGGACGGGGCCCGCTCGGCTTACGGCCATACCGACCTGAACACGCCCGATCTCGTCCGATCTCGGAAGCTGGGCAGGTTCTGGCCTGGTTGGTTCCGCCTGGGAATACCAGGTGCAGTAACTGAGGGGCCTTTGTCCGAATACGCTGGCGATGTGGGGGGCGGGGCACTACGTGCCCACCTGGTGGGGTCTTGATGCTGGCATCATGGACTTCTCCGGGCCCCCATTCCAGGGAGTCCAGTCCTTTTGGTGGGTCTGGGTCTTCCTTTGCGCTCCGCTGCTACGGCCTTGCCACGGGGTTGGGTTTGCCCTTGGCCCCGTGATTCTGGGGGCAGTAACGAGGTTGTTCCTCCGTTCGTTCCCGGGTGGCATGCGGGTTGTGCGTGTGTGTAGTCGTGGGGTCAAGCCACGGTCTGCTCACCCTGTGCGTTAAGTTGCTTGAGTGCCTCTTCGCACGGTCGGGTCCGTCGCCTTCCCGTGAAGCCTCTAATAGGGGGGATACCCTCCATTAGGGGGGGTCGGGGGGGCTCGGCCCTCCCTGTTCTGGTGGTTTTGGGGGGCTGTCAGCGGGGTGTATTTGTCAGCCAAGTGGCTCCGCTTGGCCTCCCTTGTGCAGTAGTGATGCCAAGCTAAGCCACTAACGATACAGAACGATAGGTTATGACTATAACCAAGTTCTGTTAGTTAGGGGCGATGCTTGGCATCAGACGACCGCTGCAGCCCTTGTCCTCACCTTGTGGTGAAAGCTTGGGAAGGAGGAGAGCAGGTGACCACACACCTGCTTATGAAGGTAAGCTGATGAGGGGTGTGGTCAGACTAATACTGGTATTAGAGGTACATTTGTGGTTTATTCAGTACGCGTGCACGTACGCGAGATAGTGCAGTAGTGATGCCAAGCATCGCCCCTAACTAACAGAACTTGGTTATAGTCATAACCTATCGTTTTACAGCAGTCCTACAGGTAGTTTTACTGTCAGTCCTAAAAGTAGTTTTAACAGCAGTCCTATAGGTAGTTTTGATGTCAGTCCTACAGGTAGTTTTACAGCAGTCCTACAGGTAGTTTAACAGCAGTCCTACAGGTAGTTTTACAGCAGTCCTATAGGTAGTTTTGATGTCAGTCCTACAGGTAGTTTTGACAGCAGTCCTACAGGTAATTTTACAGCAGTCCTACATGTAGTTTTGACAGCAGTCCTACAGGTAGTTTTGATGTCAGTCCTACAGGTAGTTTTGATGTCAGTCCTACAGGTAGTTTTACAGCAGTCCTACAGGTAGTTTTACAGCAGTCCTACAGGTAGTTTAACAGCAGTCCTACAGGTCGTTTTACAGCAGTCCTACAGGTAGTTTTACTGTCAGTCCTAAAAGTAGTTTTAACAGCAGTCCTATAGGTCAGTCCTACAGGTAGTTTTACAGCAGTCCTACAGGTAGTTTAACAGCAGTCCTACAGGTAGTTTTACAGCAGTCCTATAGGTAGTTTTGATGTCAGTCCTACAGGTAGTTTTGACAGCAGTCCTACAGGTAATTTTACAGCAGTCCTACATGTAGTTTTGACAGCAGTCCTACAGGTAGTTTTGATGTCAGTCCTACAGGTAGTTTTGATGTCAGTCCTACAGGTAGTTTTACAGCAGTCCTACAGGTAGTTTTACAGCAGTCCTACAGGTAGTTTAACAGCAGTCCTACAGGTAGTTTTACAGCAGTCCTACAGGTAGTTTTACAGCAGTCCTACAGGTAGTTTTACAGCAGTCCTACAGGTAGCTTTACAGCAGTGCTACATGAAGTTTTACAGCAGTCCTACCATAGATATCTATAGAACACTAGATAGCTTAAGGCGGAGTCACCAGTGTCACTGAACCGCCGCCATCTTGCTCCAGTTAGCCTTGAGTGAGAGTGAGTGAGCTGCACAGAAAAAAATACTCATAACTCGCTGAAATATTGACGGATTTACAAACGGGTTGGTTTGCTATAAACATCAAATATGTAGTTATGATACTGCATACTTATAAAAAAAAATGTTAAAGATGTTTTTTTTTTACAAACCGCTTGAATCATAGCCACGTTAATAATGCTTGTAATAAACCAAACCGTTTGTAAATCCGTCAATATTTCAGCGAGTTATGAGTATTTTTGTCTGTGCAGCTCACTCACTCTCACTCAAGGCTAACTGGAGCAAGATGGCGGCGGTTCAGTGACGTCGCTCTCCATTGGCCGGCAGCGCGGGCAAGCTATCTAGTGTTCTATATATATCTATGAGTCCTACAGGTAGTTTTACAGCAGTCCTACAGGTAGTTTTACAGCAGTCATACAGGTAGTTTTACAGCAGTCCTACAGGTAGTTTTAACAGCAGTCCTACAGGTAGTTTTACAGCAGTCCTACAGGTAGTTTTAACAGCAGTCCTACAGGTAGTTTTACAGCAGTCCTACAGGTAGTTTTACAGCAGTCATACAGGTAGTTTTACAGCAGTCCTACAGGTAGTTTTGATGTCAGTCCTATAGGTAGTTTTACAGCAGTCCTACAGGTAGTTTTGATGTCAGTCCTACAGGTAGTTTTGTCAAATCGGATTCAGCAGGTCAATATGACAATTTGACAATTCTTTTAAATATATTTAAAGAAAATACTTTTTTTAATAGTTCTAATCATAATACTTTCTGGTTAAATACATTGTCATGCATTTCAGTGGTAGCATACATTAACATAGTCAAGTGCAACAGTGTAATTAGAAAACATTCTTGAGCATTTAAAATCAATAAATCTGTTAAGACAGCTGTATGACACCAGATGGCTGATGTGAATTGCTGACAATGCATCAGCCTGCGTGTGGATTTGTCAGAATAATGAGACCGTACTAAGGTTGCCGCGGTGATGTGAAATTTCCCATGACTAATAAACTCATGACAACACCGGTATTATAGGACATTTGACATAATGACGCTCAATATGTAAAGCAGCTAAATTGATCCGCTGTGTCTAGTCTGTTTTTAATTCCTCAATGTATCCATCTGGTACTACACTCTGCAGACATGCTCTGCTCTCACTCTCTGTTTCTGACTCTTTTTTCTCTCTCTGACTGTGTGTGTGTGTGTGTGTGTGTGTGTGTGTGTGTGTGTGTGTGTGTGTGTGTGTGTGTGTGTGTGTGTGTGTGTGTGTGTGTGTGTGTGTGTGTGTGTGTGTGTGTGTGTGTGTGTGTGTGTGTGTGTGTGTACAGAGTCTGTGAGGCTTGTGAATGGATCTGGTCTGTGTTCAGGCAGAGTGGAGATGAAGTCTGATCAGGCGTGGAGGTCACTATGTGAAGCTGACTTTGACAAGCAGGATGCAGAGGTGGTCTGTAGGCAGCTTGGCTGTGGGGCTCCTTCAGCCCTCCAGGGGGCGCTCTATGGAGAGGGAGACGCTTCAATCGGGACCAAAGAACTCCAGTGTAAAGGCAACGAGTCCCATCTCCTGGACTGTGTCACCTCAGATAGAAACACCAGCTCACCTGGCAAGACTGTTGGCCTCACCTGCTCAGGTATGGAAAACATTATGAATTACTCATTGGTTTAATTAAGATTTACACTTTTAATAATGATATAACTGGTTTAAATATAGTATTTTCATTTATTTATTTACTGACTATATTCAAAACATTATTTCATGTTTTTAAATAAAAACAGTATGTCCCAATCAAGCTGATTTAATAAATAAAATAAAATGTATTTGTAAGGCCCGACAACACGTTAATGTCCCCATGGGTGGGACACGTCTTCTTTAAACAATTCAAGAAGAAACATGGCAATAGGTCAAGAACAAAACACCATAAAGTCCAAAAAATACATGTAGTGAGCATATGCATACATGGTGACAGTAGAATCATAGCATATAAGAAAATAGAGAAATTGAGTAATAGATAGAACTACTCCAAGCGTATGGATACAGGGTGAGATACAAGACAATAGCTCAGGGCCGTATGCCCCGTGGGGGCAGGAGAAGCCACTCAGAAGGTTCAGCACTGCAGGCCAGACAGAAGGCAGTATGAAGCTGTTCCATGGGACCGGTTGAGACAGAGACAGAGGTTAAAAAGGTTCTCCCAAGTCTGCAGAAAATCAGACATGGGAGCAAATAGACATCCTAACTAAACTAGAGAGATGAACCTCTTCCACCCAGAGCCTATTTTCTGAAAATCCGCCTAAAATAAATGGAAAAGTAAATGGAATATTGCTGCACTTCTACAAGGTCCATTTGCATATTCTTGGTATCTAGGGACATCTGTGGACCTCAGTGAATGTATTCCAAGTGTCAGAAATATTGTGTATATTACTAGGCTTGCTTAAATTGTGATGAAACAAAAGAGAATATGAATTATGATTTTTCTTTGCATCTTTGACAGGGAATAACACCATGCTAATAATGACCAAACATTAGAAACTGCCACTGATCTCGTTCAGTACCTTCTTGAGATCATGTGTACAAAAAATCTAAGGAAATGAATAAAGGGAAGATGATTAAACAGAAGGTTCTGTAGATACAGTACTGAATTGAATTCTCCCATCCGGACCAATGCAATTTGAAATATTATTATATAATATAATAGCAGGCTTATAAATTACCTTATTATAGCCAATTCGCACATTTATATATACATATATTATCTTTCAAATGGCAGAGTTCAATTTGGATTTAGTATCACCAGGCGTGGAGATAATGAAATCGACTGTACTTTTTTATTTTCACCACAGTGCAACAGTTTTGAAACTAATTTCATATATAATTGTTGCTGCATGCTAACAATAGGGAAGAGAAAATAACTGCATTTCAATATTTGTCAATAATGTTACATTTTGTGGTATATTATCCCGAATAATATGAGTTATTAAAATAATGCATACAGAACTATGAACCTTGAACCCCATAGATCTGTTCAGGAAGTGTAGTTTTGAAAAAGTCCAACGCAGATCCAGAGCTCTGGATGTCCACTACAAAATGGCAGCAAAAAACTACAATTCCCATGATTCAAGGATTTCCAAAATGGTCACCTCTCGCAAAATATACAGACATTTCGAAAAGGAAAATCTATCTAGTAACACTTTAACCTATTCCTAAACTAACGTATTTATGATAATATACATTATACATGCTGTTGTGACATGGTTATGATGTTTATACTTGAATACGTTTGAAAATAAAATCGCTACTTTTATAGAACAATCTGGAGATATTGATTTATGACCAGGTGTCATTTGCGGTCCACCGACGGACCGCACAGGCGGAAAAGGTTAATCTAAGGGTCAGTCCCCGACCAGGTGAGATCAGGGTAGGTTGAAGGAGAGAGAGAAAATATGGGATTTAAGCAGGGATTTAAAAGCTTCGACAGAGCAGGCGCCCCTGATGACGGCAGGTAATTTGTTCCACAGGTAGGGAGCGCGCGGTAGACAAAGGCTCTGTGGCCGGTAGATTTCTATAGACGCCCCGCATTTTGTGAGCGCAGAGCACGAGCGGGCAAGTATCGAGAGATGAGATCGGATAGATAGAGCGGTGCAAGCCCATTTAAAATGTTGTAGGTGAGGAGTAGCACTTTAAAGTCAGATCGGGCTTGAATAGGAAGCCAGTGTAGGGCGGACAAAACTGGTGTGATGTGATACCATTTTCTAGTTTTAGTTAGTATCTGTGCAGCCGCATTTTGCACGAGTTGAAGATTTTTGATGCTTGAAAAAGTGCATTACAGTAGTCTAGACGTGATGAGACAAAAGCATGAATTAGGGTTTCAGCATCATCTGAAATATTGAGTATTGATGAATGGGGGGTGAAAGTTGATGCAGCACTATGCCGGCAGCAAGTATATTGAAATTCCCAGGGTTGGTTTGCCCCAGCGTCTGTGTGAATGGGACTACCTGGCATTGCAGCACAGAGGTGTGATGCTTTGTAATGTAATTCTGTGGTGGTTAGCTTGTAGGTAATATCATAACCACAACTATTTTCATAAGTGATGATGTGGTTAATTCTGTAGTGGTCAGCTTGTAGGTAATATCATAACCACAACTATTTTCATAAGTGATGATGTGATTAATTCTGTGGTGGTTAGTTTGTAGGTAATATCATAACCACAACTATTTTCATAAGTGATGATGTGGTTAATTCGGTAGTGGTCAGCTTGTAGGTAATATCATAACCAGGCATGCGTTCTTCATGGGACGGGGTTGCACTCTGTGCAACCTCAGATAAGTACTCGCTATTTGCATATCAATAGCGCCGGTCGTCAGGTGTGTTAAATACGTTCTCAGATACATTCACACCTAACTTGTTGTGAAGACATGTGTTACATTCCATTCATAGAGGCAATTAGGCACTGTCTTTAGTCTGTGCTCAAGCGAGGGGACATTAAATGTTCATTTGCGGGAGCGCGCGCACGCGCCGGGAGCGCGCGTGCACGTGGTGCGTGCAAGCCCAGATGATTTCAATAACGCACCACTGATCATAACCACAACTATTTTCAGAAGTGATGATGTGGTTAATTCGGTAGTGGTCAGCTTGTAGGTAATATCATAACTATTTTCATAAGTGGAGCGCTGCCCCATGCAGGACTGGCCATCGGAACGTTCAGGACGAATCCCGATGGGCCGGAAGTAAAGTGGTCTGGTTTTTTAGTCCACTCGGATCAGCCCACTTTGGTAGGGTAGGGCTGAAAAAGTTAGATGTAAAAAAATTAAAATTGCCACAGAAAGATGCTTAAAAATAGCCTAGCAGCTCTTGCAGTGATTTCAGTCATCTCCCAGGCTACATGGTCTGTACGGTGGGCCGGTGTGTGGGCCAGTGTGAGTCGGTGTGTGGGCCACTAATGTGGGCCGGTGTGTGGGCCAGTGTGTGGGCCAGTGTGTGGATAAAAAAAATATATATATAAAAAAAAAGAAAAAATTATTATAATTTTTATTTTATTTTTTGCCAGGCCATTGTTTCTAGTTGTGGCGGCGGCGCGGCGTGATAGTTAGATAACCTAGGTGGGTGGGGAACAACCAGGATTTCACTGTCTGCCACAGAGTTGGAGAACTATCTGACTCTCTCCCTCACGCGGACACACACACAATGGAGCCGTGCTGCCGCTTGTGATTGGTGGAGGCGGGACCAGGCGATACAACTGATTGACAGCGGAGGCGGCGAATGGAATGGCAGACGGCACTCGGATGCAGAATAACAGCCAGGCAATGAGCCAGGTAGTGAGGGACTCGGGAGAGATACAGTAGAGCGAAAGTCAATTAACGTTGATGTCAAGATGGACAGTGGAAGAAAGAGAAAGGGTGGAGGAGAGAGGGATAAAACAAAGAAGAATAAAGGCCCTTACAGGAGAGAGTGGTTAACTGTATTATAATAGTAAATAGAAAAATATGTTGTGCTCTTGCTTTTTTCTTTTTGAAGGTGGAGAGAGTAGCATTGCTAGTGCCACAACAGTTTTATTTGAGGTCCATAACAGTACATTGTACTAAGCAATTGTTGGCTCATTAGTTTGTGATTCACATGCACTAAAATTCACCAGAATGCAGGAAATTAAGTCTTTGTAACAAAACATTTCCTGGTGGGGGACCCCCAATTTCCCGCTTAAAAAGTGGCCTGATTGGGGCTATATTTCGCGCTATATCTCCCGGTATGAATTATTTCCCCAGTCCGGCCCTGGTGTGGGCCAGAGTGTGGGCTGGTGTGTGGGCTGGTGTGTGGGCCACTAATGTGGGCCGGTATGTGGGCCTGTGTGTGGGCCGGTGTGGGCCAGTGTGTGGGCCAGTGTGGGCCAGTGTGTGGGCTGGTGTGTGGGCCACTAATGTGGGCCGGTGTGTGGGCCGGTGTGGGCCAGTGTGTGGGCCAGTGTGGGCCAGTGTGTGGGCCAGTGTGGGCCAGTGTGTGGGCCAGTGTGTGGGCCAGTGTGGGCCAGTGTGTGGGCCAGTGTGTGGGCTGGTGTGTGGGCCAGTGTGTGGGCCGGTATGTGGGCCTGTGTGTGGGCCAGTGTGTGGGCCAGTGTGTGGGCCAGTGTGTGGGCCGGTGTGGGCCAGTGTGTGGGCCAGTGTGTGGGCCAGTGTGTGGGCCAGTGTGTGGGCCGGTGTGGGCCAGTGTGTGGGCCAGTGTGGGCCAGTGTGTGGGCCAGTGTGGGCCAGTGTGTGGGCTGGTGTGTGGGCCACTAATGTGGGCCGGTATGTGGGCCTGTGTGTGGGCCGGTGTGGGCCAGTGTGTGGGCCAGTGTGGGCCAGTGTGTGGGCCAGTGTGTGGGCCAGAGTGTGGACTGGTGTGTGGACTGGTGGGTGGGCCAGTGTGTGGGCCAGTGTGTGGGCCAGTGTGTGGGCCAGTGTGTGGGCCGGTGTGTGGGCCGGTGTGTGGGCTGGTGTGTGGGCCAGTGTGTGGGCCAGTGTGTGGGCCAGTGTGTGGGCCGGTGTGTGGGCCAGAGTGTGGGCTGGTGTGTGGGCTGGTGTGTGGGCTGGTGTGTGGGCTGGTGTGTGGGCCAGTGTGTGGGCCAGTGTGTGGGCCAATGTGGGCCAGTGTGGGCCAGTGTGTGGGCCAGTGTGTGCGCCAGTGTGTGGGCCAGTGTGTGGGCCAGTGTGGGCCAGTGTGTGGGCCAGTGTGGGCCAGTGTGTGGGCCAGTGTGTGCGCCAGTGTGTGGGCCAGTGTGTGGGCCAGTGTGGGCCAGTGTGTGGGCCAGTGTGGGCCAGTGTGGGCCAGTGTGTGGGCCAGTGTGTGGGCCAGTGTGTGGGCCAGTGTGTGGGCCAGTGTGTGGGCCAGTGTGGGCCAGTGTGGGCCAGTGTGTGGGCCAGTGTGTGGGCCAGTGTGTGGGCCAGTGTGGGCCAGTGTGTGGGCCAGAGTGTGGGCTGGTGTGTGGGCCAGTGTGGGCCAGTGTGTGGGCCAGAGTGTGGGCTGGTGTGTGGGCCAGTGTGGGCCAGTGTGGGCCAGTGTGTGGGCCAGTGTGTGGGCTGGTGTGTGGGCCAGTGTGTGGGCCGGTGTGTGGGCCAGTGTGTGGGCCGGCAGTGGCGCCGGCAGGATTAAATTCCATAGTACGCATGCTCGCTCGCACAGAAACAGTCCGTCCAGATGATGTAGCCTACACAGCGCTCTACTACAGATACACTACCCAGAGCGCAACGACACACATAGGCAGTGATGCCAGTAACGCGTTACTAAGTAACGCGTTATTGTAATCTGATTACTTTTCCCCGAAAATAGTAATCTAACGCGTTAATCTTTAAAAGCCAGTAATCTGATTGCAGTTACTTGTCCAAGTGGCTGTGCATTACTATTTCGTTACTATCTCATCATAAATTCATAATGCAGGCGGAATGCAGTATTTTATTTTGTTTTCGACAGCCAAAAATACATTTTGAGCTGTTTTTCTTTTGGGAGTGACGTGGTGTGGCAGTGAAAGGGTTAAATACAAGAATGTGTCCCGCGGCGTGACTGGTCCCTCTGTCTGTGAGTGACTCTGCTTTTGTCCAATCACATTCCCCATCCACAGTCTGCGAATCAGAGGCAGAGTAGGGCGGGTCTTCACAGCACGTCATGTGACATATGCGCCAATCGTGTGACAGCAGGGCTCCGTCGTCGGAGAATTCCACCCCAAAACGCTTGGCAA
>NW_028174886.1:2994533-3129533 GCF_963971535.1 Notolepis coatsorum | reverse complement strand
AGGACAGGGATGTGTCTAATAAACATGACACTTCACTCCTCTACTGTCAGGACAGGGATGTGACTAATAAACATGCCACTTCACTCCTCTACTGTACAGGACAGGGATGTGTCTAATAAACATGACACTTCACTCCTCTACTGTAAGCACAGGGATGTGTCTAATAAACATGACACTTCACTCCTCTACTGTAAGCATAGGGATGTGGCTAATAAACATGACACTTCACTCCTCTACTGTAAGGACAGGGATGTGACTAATAAACATGACACTTCACTCCTCTACTGTAAGCACAGGGATGTGACTAATAAACATGACACTTCACTCCTCTACTGTAAGCACAGGGATGTGACTAATAAACATGACACTTCACTCCTCTACTGTAAGCACAGGGATGTGTCTAATAAACATGACACTTCACTCCTCTACTGTAAGGACAGGGATGTGACTAATAAACATGACACTTCACTCCTCTACTGTAAGGACAGGGATGTGACTAATAAACATGACACTTCACTCCTCTACTGTAAAGACAGGGATGTGACTAATAAACTTGACACTTCAATCCTCTACTGTCAGGACAGGGATGTGACTAATAAACATGACACTTCACTCCTCTACTGTAAGGACAGGGATGTGTCTAATAAACATGACACTTCACTCCTCTACTGTAAGGACAGGGATGTGTCTAATAAACATGACACTTCACTCCTCTACTGTACAGGACAGGGATGTGTCTAATAAACATGACACTTCACTCCTCTACTGTAAGGACAGGGATAGGAATAATAAACATGACACTTCACTCTTCTACTGTAAGGACAGGGATGTGACTAATAAACATGACACTTCACTCCTCTACTGTAAGGACAGGGATGTGTCTAATAAACATGACACTTCACTCCTCTACTGTAAGGACAGGGATGTGTCTAATAAACATGACACTTCACTCCTCTACTGTCAGGACAGGGATGTGTCTAATAAACATGACACTTCACTCCTCTACTGTAAGGACAGGGATGTGACTAATAAACATGACACTTCACTCCTCTACTGTAAGGACAGGGATGTGTCTAATAAACATGACACTTCACTCCTCTACTGTAAGGACAGGGATGTGACTAATAAACATGACACTTCACTCCTCTACTGTAAGGACAGGGATGTGTCTAATAAACATGACACTTCACTCCTCTACTGTAAGGACAGGGATGTGACTAATAAACATGACACTTCACTCCTCTACTGTAAGGACAGGGATGTGACTAATAAACATGACACTTCACTCCTCTACTGTAAGCACAGGGATGTGACTAATAAACATGACACTTCACTCCTCTACTGTAAGCACAGGGATGTGACTAATAAACATGACACTTCACTCCTCTACTGTAAGGACAGGGATGTGACTAATAAACATGACACTTCACTCCTCTACTGTAAGGACAGAGATGTGACTAATAAACATGACACTTCACTCCTCTACTGTACAGGACAGGGATGTGTCTAATAAACATGACACTTCACTCCTCTACTGTAGGACAGGGATGTGACTAATAAACATGACACTTCACTCCTCTACTGTCAGGACAGGGATGTGTCTAATAAACATGACACTTCACTCCTATACTGTACAGGACAGGGATGTGTCTAATAAACATGACACTTCACTCCTCTACTGTACAGGACAGGGATGTGACTAATAAACATGACACTTCACTCCTCTACTGTAAGGACAGGGATGTGACTAATAAACATGACACTTCACTCCTCTACTGTCAGGACAGGGATGTGTCTAATAAACATGACACTTCACTCCTATACTGTACAGGACAGGGATGTGTCTAATAAACATGACACTTCACTCCTCTACTGTACAGGACAGGGATGTGACTAATAAACATGACACTGCACTCCTCTACTGTAAGGACAGGGATGTGTCTAATAAACATGACACTTCACTCCTCTACTGTCAGGACAGGGATGTGTCTAATAAACATGACACTTCACTCCTCTACTGTCAGGACAGGGATGTGACTAATAAACATGCCACTTCACTCCTCTACTGTACAGGACAGGGATGTGTCTAATAAACATGACACTTCACTCCTCTACTGTAAGCACAGGGATGTGTCTAATAAACATGACACTTCACTCCTCTACTGTAAGCATAGGGATGTGGCTAATAAACATGACACTTCACTCCTCTACTGTAAGGACAGGGATGTGACTAATAAACATGACACTTCACTCCTCTACTGTAAGCACAGGGATGTGACTAATAAACATGACACTTCACTCCTCTACTGTAAGCACAGGGATGTGACTAATAAACATGACACTTCACTCCTCTACTGTAAGCACAGGGATGTGTCTAATAAACATGACACTTCACTCCTCTACTGTAAGGACAGGGATGTGACTAATAAACATGACACTTCACTCCTCTACTGTAAGGACAGGGATGTGACTAATAAACATGACACTTCACTCCTCTACTGTAAAGACAGGGATGTGACTAATAAACTTGACACTTCAATCCTCTACTGTCAGGACAGGGATGTGACTAATAAACATGACACTTCACTCCTCTACTGTAAGGACAGGGATGTGTCTAATAAACATGACACTTCACTCCTCTACTGTAAGGACAGGGATGTGTCTAATAAACATGACACTTCACTCCTCTACTGTACAGGACAGGGATGTGTCTAATAAACATGACACTTCACTCCTCTACTGTAAGGACAGGGATAGGAATAATAAACATGACACTTCACTCTTCTACTGTAAGGACAGGGATGTGACTAATAAACATGACACTTCACTCCTCTACTGTAAGGACAGGGATGTGTCTAATAAACATGACACTTCACTCCTCTACTGTAAGGACAGGGATGTGTCTAATAAACATGACACTTCACTCCTCTACTGTCAGGACAGGGATGTGTCTAATAAACATGACACTTCACTCCTCTACTGTAAGGACAGGGATGTGACTAATAAACATGACACTTCACTCCTCTACTGTAAGGACAGGGATGTGTCTAATAAACATGACACTTCACTCCTCTACTGTAAGGACAGGGATGTGACTAATAAACATGACACTTCACTCCTCTACTGTAAGGACAGGGATGTGTCTAATAAACATGACACTTCACTCCTCTACTGTAAGGACAGGGATGTGACTAATAAACATGACACTTCACTCCTCAACTGTAAGGACAGGGATGTGACTAATAAACATGACACTTCACTCCTCTACTGTAAGCACAGGGATGTGACTAATAAACATGACACTTCACTCCTCTACTGTAAGGACAGGGATGTGACTAATAAACATGACACTTCACTCCTCTACTGTAAGGACAGAGATGTGACTAATAAACATGACACTTCACTCCTCTACTGTACAGGACAGGGATGTGTCTAATAAACATGACACTTCACTCCTCTACTGTAGGACAGGGATGTGACTAATAAACATGACACTTCACTCCTCTACTGTCAGGACAGGGATGTGTCTAATAAACATGACACTTCACTCCTATACTGTACAGGACAGGGATGTGTCTAATAAACATGACACTTCACTCCTCTACTGTCAGGACAGGGATGTGTCTAATAAACATGACACTTCACTCCTATACTGTACAGGACAGGGATGTGTCTAATAAACATGACACTTCACTCCTCTACTGTACAGGACAGGGATGTGACTAATAAACATGACACTTCACTCCTCTACTGTAAGGACAGGGATGTGACTAATAAACATGACACTTCACTCCTCTACTGTCAGGACAGGGATGTGTCTAATAAACATGACACTTCACTCCTATACTGTACAGGACAGGGATGTGTCTAATAAACATGACACTTCACTCCTCTACTGTACAGGACAGGGATGTGACTAATAAACATGACACTGCACTCCTCTACTGTAAGGACAGGGATGTGACTAATAAACATGACACTTCACTCCTCTACTGTACAGGACAGGGATGTGACTAATAAACATGACACTTCACTCCTCTACTGTACAGGACAGAGATGTGACTAATAAACATGACACTTCACTCCTCTACTGTAAGGACAGGGATGTGTCTAATAAACATGACACTTCACTCCTCTACTGTAAGGACAGGGATGTGACTAATAAACATGACACTTCACTCCTCTACTGTAAGGACAGGGATAGGACTAATAAACATGACACTTCACTCCTCTACTGTAAGGACAGGGATGTGACTAATAAACATGACACTTCACTCCTCTACTGTAAGGAAAGGGATGTGACTAATAAGCATGACACTTCACTCCTCTACTGTAAGGACAGGGATGTGACTAATAAACATGACACTTCACTCCACTACTGTAAGGACAGGGATGTGACTAATAAACATGACACTTCACTCCTCTACTGTAAGGACAGGGATGTGACTAATAAACTTGACACTTCACTCCTCTACTGTCAGGAGAGGGATGTGACTAATAAACATGACACTTCACTCCTCTACTGTAAGGACAGGGATGTGTCTAATAAACATGACACTTCACTCCTCTACTGTACAGGACAGGGATGTGTCTAATAAACATGACACTTCACTCCTCTACTGTCAGGACAGGGATGTGTCTAATAAACATGACACTTCACTCCTCTACTGTCAGGACAGGGATGTGACTAATAAACATGCCACTTCACTCCTCTACTGTACAGGACAGGGATGTGTCTAATAAACATGACACTTCACTCCTCTACTGTAAGGACAGGGATGTGACTAATAAACATGACACTTCACTCCTCTACTGTAAGCATAGGGATGTGGCTAATAAACATGACACTTCACTCCTCTACTGTAAGGACAGGGATGTGACTAATAAACATGACACTTCACTCCTCTACTGTAAGCACAGGGATGTGACTAATAAACATGACACTTCACTCCTCTACTGTAAGCACAGGGATGTGACTAATAAACATGACACTTCACTCCTCTACTGTAAGCACAGGGATGTGTCTAATAAACATGACACTTCACTCCTCTACTGTAAGGACAGGGATGTGACTAATAAACTTGACACTTCAATCCTCTACTGTCAGGACAGGGATGTGACTAATAAACATGACACTTCACTCCTCTACTGTAAGGACAGGGATGTGTCTAATAAACATGACACTTCACTCCTCTACTGTAAGGACAGGGATGTGTCTAATAAACATGACACTTCACTCCTCTACTGTACAGGACAGGGATGTGTCTAATAAACATGACACTTCACTCCTCTACTGTAAGGACAGGGATAGGACTAATAAACATGACACTTCACTCCTCTACTGTAAGGACAGGGATGTGACTAATAAACATGACACTTCACTCCTCTACTGTAAGGACAGGGATGTGTCTAATAAACATGACACTTCACTCCTCTACTGTAAGGACAGGGATGTGTCTAATAAACATGACACTTCACTCCTCTACTGTCAGGACAGGGATGTGTCTAATAAACATGACACTTCACTCCTCTACTGTAAGGACAGGGATGTGTCTAATAAACATGACACTTCACTCCTCTACTGTAAGGACAGGGATGTGACTAATAAACATGACACTTCACTCCTCTACTGTAAGGACAGGGATGTGACTAATAAACATGACACTTCACTCCTCTACTGTAAGCACAGGGATGTGACTAATAAACATGACACTTCACTCCTCTACTGTAAGGACAGGGATGTGACTAATAAACATGACACTTCACTCCTCTACTGTAAGGACAGAGATGTGACTAATAAACATGACACTTCACTCCTCTACTGTAAGGACAGGGATGTGACTAATAAACATGACACTTCACTCCTCTACTGTAAGGACAGGGATGTGACTAATAAACATGACACTTCACTCCTCTACTGTAAGGACAGGGATGTGTCTAATAAACATGACACTTCACTCCTCTACTGTAAGCACAGGGATGTGACTAATAAACATGACACTTCACTCCTCTACTGTAAGGACAGGGATGTGACTAATAAACATGACACTTCACTCCTCTACTGTCAGGACAGGGATGTGTCTAATAAACATGACACTTCACTCCTCTACTGTAAGGACAGGGATGTGTCTAATAAACATGACACTTCACTCCTCTACTGTAAGGACAGGGATGTGACTAATAAACATGACACTTCACTCCTCTACTGTAAGGACAGGGATGTGACTAATAAACATGACACTTCACTCCTCTACTGTAAGCACAGGGATGTGACTAATAAACATGACACTTCACTCCTCTACTGTAAGGACAGGGATGTGACTAATAAACATGACACTTCACTCCTCTACTGTAAGGACAGAGATGTGACTAATAAACATGACACTTCACTCCTCTACTGTAAGGACAGGGATGTGACTAATAAACATGACACTTCACTCCTCTACTGTAAGGACAGGGATGTGACTAATAAACATGACACTTCACTCCTCTACTGTAAGGACAGGGATGTGTCTAATAAACATGACACTTCACTCCTCTACTGTAAGCACAGGGATGTGACTAATAAACATGACACTTCACTCCTCTACTGTAAGGACAGGGATGTGTCTAATAAACATGACACTTCACTCCTCTACTGTAAGGACAGGGATGTGACTAATAAACATGACCCTTCACTCCTCTACTGTCAGGACAGGGATGTGTCTAATAAACATGACACTTCACTCCTCTACTGTAAGGACAGGGATGTGTCTAATAAACATGACACTTCACTCCTCTACTGTAAGCACAGGGATGTGACTAATAAACATGACACTTCACTCCTCTACTGTAAGGACAGGGATGTGACTAATAAACATGACACTTCACTCCTCTACTGTAAGGACAGGGATGTGACTAATAAACATGACACTTCACTCCTCTACTGTAAGGACAGGGATGTGTCTAATAAACATGACACTTCACTCCTCTACTGTAAGGACAGGGATGTGACTAATAAACATGACACTTCACTCCTCTACTGTAAGGACAGGGATGTGACTAATAAACATGACACTTCACTCCTCTACTGTAAGCACAGGGATGTGACTAATAAACATGACACTTCACTCCTCTACTGTAAGCACAGGGATGTGACTAATAAACATGACACTTCACTCCTCTACTGTAAGGACAGGGATGTGACTAATAAACATGACACTTCACTCCTCTACTGTAAGGACAGAGATGTGACTAATAAACATGACACTTCACTCCTCTACTGTACAGGACAGGGATGTGTCTAATAAACATGACACTTCACTCCTCTACTGTAGGACAGGGATGTGACTAATAAACATGACACTTCACTCCTCTACTGTCAGGACAGGGATGTGTCTAATAAACATGACACTTCACTCCTATACTGTACAGGACAGGGATGTGTCTAATAAACATGACACTTCACTCCTCTACTGTACAGGACAGGGATGTGACTAATAAACATGACACTTCACTCCTCTACTGTAAGGACAGGGATGTGACTAATAAACATGACACTTCACTCCTCTACTGTCAGGACAGGGATGTGTCTAATAAACATGACACTTCACTCCTATACTGTACAGGACAGGGATGTGTCTAATAAACATGACACTTCACTCCTCTACTGTACAGGACAGGGATGTGACTAATAAACATGACACTGCACTCCTCTACTGTAAGGACAGGGATGTGTCTAATAAACATGACACTTCACTCCTCTACTGTCAGGACAGGGATGTGTCTAATAAACATGACACTTCACTCCTCTACTGTCAGGACAGGGATGTGACTAATAAACATGCCACTTCACTCCTCTACTGTACAGGACAGGGATGTGTCTAATAAACATGACACTTCACTCCTCTACTGTAAGCACAGGGATGTGTCTAATAAACATGACACTTCACTCCTCTACTGTAAGCATAGGGATGTGGCTAATAAACATGACACTTCACTCCTCTACTGTAAGGACAGGGATGTGACTAATAAACATGACACTTCACTCCTCTACTGTAAGCACAGGGATGTGACTAATAAACATGACACTTCACTCCTCTACTGTAAGCACAGGGATGTGACTAATAAACATGACACTTCACTCCTCTACTGTAAGCACAGGGATGTGTCTAATAAACATGACACTTCACTCCTCTACTGTAAGGACAGGGATGTGACTAATAAACATGACACTTCACTCCTCTACTGTAAGGACAGGGATGTGACTAATAAACATGACACTTCACTCCTCTACTGTAAAGACAGGGATGTGACTAATAAACTTGACACTTCAATCCTCTACTGTCAGGACAGGGATGTGACTAATAAACATGACACTTCACTCCTCTACTGTAAGGACAGGGATGTGTCTAATAAACATGACACTTCACTCCTCTACTGTAAGGACAGGGATGTGTCTAATAAACATGACACTTCACTCCTCTACTGTACAGGACAGGGATGTGTCTAATAAACATGACACTTCACTCCTCTACTGTAAGGACAGGGATAGGAATAATAAACATGACACTTCACTCTTCTACTGTAAGGACAGGGATGTGACTAATAAACATGACACTTCACTCCTCTACTGTAAGGACAGGGATGTGTCTAATAAACATGACACTTCACTCCTCTACTGTAAGGACAGGGATGTGTCTAATAAACATGACACTTCACTCCTCTACTGTAAGCACAGGGATGTGTCTAATAAACATGACACTTCACTCCTCTACTGTAAGCATAGGGATGTGGCTAATAAACATGACACTTCACTCCTCTACTGTAAGGACAGGGATGTGACTAATAAACATGACACTTCACTCCTCTACTGTAAGCACAGGGATGTGACTAATAAACATGACACTTCACTCCTCTACTGTAAGCACAGGGATGTGACTAATAAACATGACACTTCACTCCTCTACTGTAAGCACAGGGATGTGTCTAATAAACATGACACTTCACTCCTCAACTGTAAGGACAGGGATGTGACTAATAAACATGACACTTCACTCCTCTACTGTAAGGACAGGGATGTGACTAATAAACATGACACTTCACTCCTCTACTGTAAAGACAGGGATGTGACTAATAAACTTGACACTTCAATCCTCTACTGTCAGGACAGGGATGTGACTAATAAACATGACACTTCACTCCTCTACTGTAAGGACAGGGATGTGTCTAATAAACATGACACTTCACTCCTCTACTGTAAGGACAGGGATGTGTCTAATAAACATGACACTTCACTCCTCTACTGTACAGGACAGGGATGTGTCTAATAAACATGACACTTCACTCCTCTACTGTAAGGACAGGGATAGGAATAATAAACATGACACTTCACTCTTCTACTGTAAGGACAGGGATGTGACTAATAAACATGACACTTCACTCCTCTACTGTAAGGACAGGGATGTGTCTAATAAACATGACACTTCACTCCTCTACTGTAAGGACAGGGATGTGTCTAATAAACATGACACTTCACTCCTCTACTGTCAGGACAGGGATGTGTCTAATAAACATGACACTTCACTCCTCTACTGTAAGGACAGGGATGTGACTAATAAACATGACACTTCACTCCTCTACTGTAAGGACAGGGATGTGTCTAATAAACATGACACTTCACTCCTCTACTGTAAGGACAGGGATGTGACTAATAAACATGACACTTCACTCCTCTACTGTAAGGACAGGGATGTGTCTAATAAACATGACACTTCACTCCTCTACTGTAAGGACAGGGATGTGACTAATAAACATGACACTTCACTCCTCAACTGTAAGGACAGGGATGTGACTAATAAACATGACACTTCACTCCTCTACTGTAAGCACAGGGATGTGACTAATAAACATGACACTTCACTCCTCTACTGTAAGGACAGGGATGTGACTAATAAACATGACACTTCACTCCTCTACTGTAAGGACAGAGATGTGACTAATAAACATGACACTTCACTCCTCTACTGTACAGGACAGGGATGTGTCTAATAAACATGACACTTCACTCCTCTACTGTAGGACAGGGATGTGACTAATAAACATGACACTTCACTCCTCTACTGTCAGGACAGGGATGTGTCTAATAAACATGACACTTCACTCCTATACTGTACAGGACAGGGATGTGTCTAATAAACATGACACTTCACTCCTCTACTGTCAGGACAGGGATGTGTCTAATAAACATGACACTTCACTCCTATACTGTACAGGACAGGGATGTGTCTAATAAACATGACACTTCACTCCTCTACTGTACAGGACAGGGATGTGACTAATAAACATGACACTTCACTCCTCTACTGTAAGGACAGGGATGTGACTAATAAACATGACACTTCACTCCTCTACTGTCAGGACAGGGATGTGTCTAATAAACATGACACTTCACTCCTATACTGTACAGGACAGGGATGTGTCTAATAAACATGACACTTCACTCCTCTACTGTACAGGACAGGGATGTGACTAATAAACATGACACTGCACTCCTCTACTGTAAGGACAGGGATGTGACTAATAAACATGACACTTCACTCCTCTACTGTACAGGACAGGGATGTGACTAATAAACATGACACTTCACTCCTCTACTGTACAGGACAGAGATGTGACTAATAAACATGACACTTCACTCCTCTACTGTAAGGACAGGGATGTGTCTAATAAACATGACACTTCACTCCTCTACTGTAAGGACAGGGATGTGACTAATAAACATGACACTTCACTCCTCTACTGTAAGGACAGGGATAGGACTAATAAACATGACACTTCACTCCTCTACTGTAAGGACAGGGATGTGACTAATAAACATGACACTTCACTCCTCTACTGTAAGGAAAGGGATGTGACTAATAAGCATGACACTTCACTCCTCTACTGTAAGGACAGGGATGTGACTAATAAACATGACACTTCACTCCACTACTGTAAGGACAGGGATGTGACTAATAAACATGACACTTCACTCCTCTACTGTAAGGACAGGGATGTGACTAATAAACTTGACACTTCACTCCTCTACTGTCAGGAGAGGGATGTGACTAATAAACATGACACTTCACTCCTCTACTGTAAGGACAGGGATGTGTCTAATAAACATGACACTTCACTCCTCTACTGTACAGGACAGGGATGTGTCTAATAAACATGACACTTCACTCCTCTACTGTCAGGACAGGGATGTGTCTAATAAACATGACACTTCACTCCTCTACTGTCAGGACAGGGATGTGACTAATAAACATGCCACTTCACTCCTCTACTGTACAGGACAGGGATGTGTCTAATAAACATGACACTTCACTCCTCTACTGTAAGCACAGGGATGTGTCTAATAAACATGACACTTCACTCCTCTACTGTAAGCATAGGGATGTGGCTAATAAACATGACACTTCACTCCTCTACTGTAAGGACAGGGATGTGACTAATAAACATGACACTTCACTCCTCTACTGTAAGCACAGGGATGTGACTAATAAACATGACACTTCACTCCTCTACTGTAAGCACAGGGATGTGACTAATAAACATGACACTTCACTCCTCTACTGTAAGCACAGGGATGTGTCTAATAAACATGACACTTCACTCCTCTACTGTAAGGACAGGGATGTGACTAATAAACTTGACACTTCAATCCTCTACTGTCAGGACAGGGATGTGACTAATAAACATGACACTTCACTCCTCTACTGTAAGGACAGGGATGTGTCTAATAAACATGACACTTCACTCCTCTACTGTAAGGACAGGGATGTGTCTAATAAACATGACACTTCACTCCTCTACTGTACAGGACAGGGATGTGTCTAATAAACATGACACTTCACTCCTCTACTGTAAGGACAGGGATAGGACTAATAAACATGACACTTCACTCCTCTACTGTAAGGACAGGGATGTGACTAATAAACATGACACTTCACTCCTCTACTGTAAGGACAGGGATGTGTCTAATAAACATGACACTTCACTCCTCTACTGTAAGGACAGGGATGTGTCTAATAAACATGACACTTCACTCCTCTACTGTCAGGACAGGGATGTGTCTAATAAACATGACACTTCACTCCTCTACTGTAAGGACAGGGATGTGTCTAATAAACATGACACTTCACTCCTCTACTGTAAGGACAGGGATGTGACTAATAAACATGACACTTCACTCCTCTACTGTAAGGACAGGGATGTGACTAATAAACATGACACTTCACTCCTCTACTGTAAGGACAGGGATAGGACTAATAAACATGACACTTCACTCCTCTACTGTAAGGACAGGGATGTGACTAATAAACATGACACTTCACTCCTCTACTGTAAGGACAGGGATGTGTCTAATAAACATGACACTTCACTCCTCTACTGTAAGGACAGGGATGTGTCTAATAAACATGACACTTCACTCCTCTACTGTCAGGACAGGGATGTGTCTAATAAACATGACACTTCACTCCTCTACTGTAAGGACAGGGATGTGTCTAATAAACATGACACTTCACTCCTCTACTGTAAGGACAGGGATGTGACTAATAAACATGACACTTCACTCCTCTACTGTAAGGACAGGGATGTGACTAATAAACATGACACTTCACTCCTCTACTGTAAGCACAGGGATGTGACTAATAAACATGACACTTCACTCCTCTACTGTAAGGACAGGGATGTGACTAATAAACATGACACTTCACTCCTCTACTGTAAGGACAGAGATGTGACTAATAAACATGACACTTCACTCCTCTACTGTAAGGACAGGGATGTGACTAATAAACATGACACTTCACTCCTCTACTGTAAGGACAGGGATGTGACTAATAAACATGACACTTCACTCCTCTACTGTAAGGACAGGGATGTGTCTAATAAACATGACACTTCACTCCTCTACTGTAAGCACAGGGATGTGACTAATAAACATGACACTTCACTCCTCTACTGTAAGGACAGGGATGTGACTAATAAACATGACACTTCACTCCTCTACTGTCAGGACAGGGATGTGTCTAATAAACATGACACTTCACTCCTCTACTGTAAGGACAGGGATGTGTCTAATAAACATGACACTTCACTCCTCTACTGTAAGGACAGGGATGTGACTAATAAACATGACACTTCACTCCTCTACTGTAAGGACAGGGATGTGACTAATAAACATGACACTTCACTCCTCTACTGTAAGCACAGGGATGTGACTAATAAACATGACACTTCACTCCTCTACTGTAAGGACAGGGATGTGACTAATAAACATGACACTTCACTCCTCTACTGTAAGGACAGAGATGTGACTAATAAACATGACACTTCACTCCTCTACTGTAAGGACAGGGATGTGACTAATAAACATGACACTTCACTCCTCTACTGTAAGGACAGGGATGTGACTAATAAACATGACACTTCACTCCTCTACTGTAAGGACAGGGATGTGTCTAATAAACATGACACTTCACTCCTCTACTGTAAGCACAGGGATGTGACTAATAAACATGACACTTCACTCCTCTACTGTAAGGACAGGGATGTGTCTAATAAACATGACACTTCACTCCTCTACTGTAAGGACAGGGATGTGACTAATAAACATGACCCTTCACTCCTCTACTGTAAGCACAGGGATGTGACTAATAAACATGACACTTCACTCCTCTACTGTAAGCACAGGGATGTGACTAATAAACATGACACTTCACTCCTCTACTGTAAGGACAGGGATGTGACTAATAAACATGACACTTCACTCCTCTACTGTAAGGACAGAGATGTGACTAATAAACATGACACTTCACTCCTCTACTGTACAGGACAGGGATGTGTCTAATAAACATGACACTTCACTCCTCTACTGTAGGACAGGGATGTGACTAATAAACATGACACTTCACTCCTCTACTGTCAGGACAGGGATGTGTCTAATAAACATGACACTTCACTCCTATACTGTACAGGACAGGGATGTGTCTAATAAACATGACACTTCACTCCTCTACTGTACAGGACAGGGATGTGACTAATAAACATGACACTTCACTCCTCTACTGTAAGGACAGGGATGTGACTAATAAACATGACACTTCACTCCTCTACTGTCAGGACAGGGATGTGTCTAATAAACATGACACTTCACTCCTATACTGTACAGGACAGGGATGTGTCTAATAAACATGACACTTCACTCCTCTACTGTACAGGACAGGGATGTGACTAATAAACATGACACTGCACTCCTCTACTGTAAGGACAGGGATGTGTCTAATAAACATGACACTTCACTCCTCTACTGTCAGGACAGGGATGTGTCTAATAAACATGACACTTCACTCCTCTACTGTCAGGACAGGGATGTGACTAATAAACATGCCACTTCACTCCTCTACTGTACAGGACAGGGATGTGTCTAATAAACATGACACTTCACTCCTCTACTGTAAGCACAGGGATGTGTCTAATAAACATGACACTTCACTCCTCTACTGTAAGCATAGGGATGTGGCTAATAAACATGTGTCTAATAAACATGACACTTCACTCCTCTACTGTAAGGACAGGGATGTGACTAATAAACATGACACTTCACTCCTCTACTGTAAGCACAGGGATGTGTCTAATAAACATGACACTTCACTCCTCTACTGTAAGGACAGGGATGTGTCTAATAAATATGACACTTCACTCCTCTACTGTAAGGACAGGGATGTGACTAATAAACATGACACTTCACTCCTCTACTGTAAGGACAGGGATGTGTCTAATAAACATGACACTTCACTCCTCTACTGTCAGGACAGGGATGTGTCTAATAAACATGACACTTCACTCCTCTACTGTAAGGACAGGGATGTGACTAATAAACATGACACTTCACTCCTCTACTGTAAGGACAGGGATGTGACTAATAAACATGACACTTCACTCCTCTACTGTAAGGACAGGGATGTGTCTAATAAACATGACACTTCACTCCTCTACTGTAAGGACAGGGATGTGACTAATAAACATGACACTTCACTCCTCTACTGTAAGGACAGGGATGTGTCTAATAAACATGACACTTCACTCCTCTACTGTACAGGACAGGGATGTGTCTAATAAACATGCCACTTCACTCCTCTACTGTAAGGACAGGGATGTGACTAATAAACATGACACTTCACTCCTCTACTCTAAGGACAGGGATGTGACTAATAAACATTACACTTCACTCCTCTACTGTACAGGACAGGGATGTGACTAATAAACATGACACTTCACTCCTCTACTGTCAGGACAGGGATGTGTCTAATAAACATGACACTTCACTCCTCTACTGTAAGGACAGGGATGTGACTAATAAACATGACACTTCACTCCTCTACTGTATGGACAGGGATGTGACTAATAAACATGACACTTCACTCCTCTACTGTACAGGACAGGGATGTGACTAATAAACATGACACTTCACTCCTCTACTGTAAGGACAGGGATGTGTCTAATAAACATGACACTTCACTCCTCTACTGTAAGGACAGGGATGTGTCTAATAAACATGACACTTCACTCCTCTACTGTAAGGACAGGGATGTGTCTAATAAACATGACACTTCACTCCTCTACTGTCAGGACAGGGATGTGACTAATAAACATGACAATTCACTCCTCTACTGTAAGGACAGGGATGTGTCTAATAAACATGACACTTCACTCCTCTACTGTCAGGACAGGGATGTGACTAATAAACATGACACTTCACTCCTCTACTGTAAGGACAGGGATGTGTCTAATAAACATGACACTTCACTCCTCTACTGTAAGGACAGGGATGTGACTAATAAACATGACACTTCACTCCTCTACTGTAAGGACAGGGATGTGTCTAATAAACATGACACTTCACTCCTCTACTGTCAGGACAGGGATGTGTCTAATAAACATGACACTTCACTCCTCTACTGTAAGGACAGGGATGTGACTAATAAACATGACACTTCACTCCTCTACTGTCAGGACAGGGATGTGACTAATAAACATGACACTTCACTCCTCTACTGTAAGGACAGGGATGTGTCTAATAAACATGACACTTCACTCCTCTACTGTCAGGACAGGGATGTGACTAATAAACATGACACTTCACTCCTCTACTGTAAGGACAGGGATGTGACTAATAAACATGACACTTCACTCCTCTACTGTAAGCACAGGGATGTGACTAATAAACATGACACTTCACTCCTCTACTGTAAGGACAGGGATGTGACTAATAAACATGACACTTCACTCCTCTACTGTAAGGACAGGGATGTGACTAATAAACATGACACTTCACTCCTCTACTGTACAGGACAGGGATGTGTCTAATAAACATGACACTTCACTCCTCTACTGTCAGGACAGGGATGTGTCTAATAAACATGACACTTCACTCCTCTACTGTAAGGACAGGGATGTGACTAATAAACATGACACTTCACTCCTCTACTGTAAGGACAGGGATGTGACTAATAAACATGACACTTCACTCCTCTACTGTAAGGACAGGGATGTGTCTAATAAACATGACACTTCACTCCTCTACTGTAAGGACAGGGATGTGACTAATAAACATGACACTTCACTCCTCTACTGTACAGGACAGGGATGTGACTAATAAACATGACACTTCACTCCTCTACTGTCAGGACAGGGATGTGTCTAATAAACATGACACTTCACTCCTCTACTGTAAGGACAGGGATGTGACTAATAAACATGACACTTCACTCCTCTACTGTAAGGACAGGGATGTGACTAATAAACATGACACTTCACTCCTCTACTGTAAGCACAGGGATGTGTCTAATAAACATGACACTTCACTCCTCTACTGTAAGGACAGGGATGTGTCTAATAAACATGACACTTCACTCCTCTACTGTCAGGACAGGGATGTGACTAATAAACATGACACTTCACTCCTCTACTGTAAGGACAGGGATGTGACTAATAAACATGACACTTCACTCCTCTACTGTAAGGACAGGGATGTGACTAATAAACATGACACTTCACTCCTCTACTGTAAGCACAGGGATGTGACTAATAAACATGACACTTCACTCCTCTACTGTAAGCACAGGGATGTGTCTAATAAACATGACACTTCACTCCTCTACTGTAAGGACAGGGATGTGTCTAATAAACATGACACTTCACTCCTCTACTGTAAGGACAGGGATGTGACTAATAAACATGCCACTTCACTCCTCTACTGTACAGGACAGGGATGTGTCTAATAAACATGACACTTCACTCCTCTACTGTAAGGACAGGGATGTGACTAATAAACATGACACTTCACTCCTCTACTGTAAGGACAGGGATGTGTCTAATAAACATGACACTTCACTCCTCTACTGTAAGGACAGGGATGTGACTAATAAACATGACACTTCACTCCTCTACTGTAAGGACAGGGATGTGTCTAATAAACATGACACTTCACTCCTCTACTGTAAGGACAGGGATGTGACTAATAAACATGACACTTCACTCCTCTACTGTAAGGACAGGGATGTGACTAATAAACATGACACTTCACTCCTCTACTGTCAGGACAGGGATGTGACTAATAAACATGACACTTCACTCCACTACTGTAAGGACAGGGATGTGACTAATAAACATGACACTTCACTCCTCTACTGTAAGGACAGGGATGTGACTAATAAACATGACACTTCACTCCTCTACTGTCAGGACAGGGATGTGACTAATAAACATGACACTTCACTCCTCTACTGTACAGGACAGGGATGTGTCTAATAAACATGACACTTCACTCCTCTACTGTAAGGACAGGGATGTGTCTAATAAACATGACACTTCACTCCTCTACTGTAAGGACAGTGATGTGACTAATAAACATGACACTTCACTCCTCTACTGTCAGGACAGGGATGTGACTAATAAACATGACACTTCACTCCTCTACTGTAAGGACAGGGATGTGTCTAATAAACATGACACTTCACTCCTCTACTGTAAGGACAGGGATGTGACTAATAAACATGACACTTCACTCCTCTACTGTAAGCACAGGGATGTGTCTAATAAACATGACACTTCACTCCTCTACTGTAAGGACAGGGATGTGTCTAATAAACATGACACTTCACTCCTCTACTGTAAGGACAGGGATGTGACTAATAAACATGACACTTCACTCCTCTACTGTAAGGACAGGGATGTGTCTAATAAACATGACACTTCACTCCTCTACTGTCAGGACAGGGATGTGTCTAATAAACATGACACTTCACTCCTCTACTGTAAGGACAGGGATGTGACTAATAAACATGACACTTCACTCCTCTACTGTAAGGACAGGGATGTGACTAATAAACATGACACTTCACTCCTCTACTGTAAGGACAGGGATGTGTCTAATAAACATGACACTTCACTCCTCTACTGTAAGGACAGGGATGTGACTAATAAACATGACACTTCACTCCTCTACTGTAAGGACAGGGATGTGTCTAATAAACATGACACTTCACTCCTCTACTGTACAGGACAGGGATATGTCTAATAAACATGACACTTCACTCCTCTACTGTAAGGACAGGGATGTGACTAATAAACATGACACTTCACTCCTCTACTCTAAGGACAGGGATGTGACTAATAAACATGACACTTCACTCCTCTACTGTACAGGACAGGGATGTGACTAATAAACATGACACTTCACTCCTCTACTGTCAGGACAGGGATGTGTCTAATAAACATGACACTTCACTCCTCTACTGTAAGGACAGGGATGTGACTAATAAACATGACACTTCACTCCTCTACTGTATGGACAGGGATGTGACTAATAAACATGACACTTCACTCCTCTACTGTACAGGACAGGGATGTGACTAATAAACATGACACTTCACTCCTCTACTGTAAGGACAGGGATGTGTCTAATAAACATGACACTTCACTCCTCTACTGTAAGGACAGGGATGTGTCTAATAAACATGACACTTCACTCCTCTACTGTAAGGACAGGGATGTGTCTAATAAACATGACACTTCACTCCTCTACTGTCAGGACAGGGATGTGACTAATAAACATGACACTTCACTCCTCTACTGTAAGGACAGGGATGTGTCTAATAAACATGACACTTCACTCCTCTACTGTCAGGACAGGGATGTGACTAATAAACATGACACTTCACTCCTCTACTGTAAGGACAGGGATGTGTCTAATAAACATGACACTTCACTCCTCTACTGTAAGGACAGGGATGTGACTAATAAACATGACACTTCACTCCTCTACTGTCAGGACAGGGATGTGACTAATAAACATGACACTTCACTCCTCTACTGTAAGGACAGGGATGTGTCTAATAAACATGACACTTCACTCCTCTACTGTCAGGACAGGGATGTGACTAATAAACATGACACTTCACTCCTCTACTGTAAGGACAGGGATGTGACTAATAAACATGACACTTCACTCCTCTACTGTAAGCACAGGGATGTGACTAATAAACATGACACTTCACTCCTCTACTGTAAGGACAGGGATGTGACTAATAAACATGACACTTCACTCCTCTACTGTACAGGACAGGGATGTGTCTAATAAACATGACACTTCACTCCTCTACTGTCAGGACAGGGATGTGTCTAATAAACATGACACTTCACTCCTCTACTGTAAGGACAGGGATGTGACTAATAAACATGACACTTCACTCCTCTACTGTAAGGACAGGGATGTGACTAATAAACATGACACTTCACTCCTCTACTGTAAGGACAGGGATGTGTCTAATAAACATGACACTTCACTCCTCTACTGTAAGGACAGGGATGTGACTAATAAACATGACACTTCACTCCTCTACTGTACAGGACAGGGATGTGACTAATAAACATGACACTTCACTCCTCTACTGTCAGGACAGGGATGTGTCTAATAAACATGACACTTCACTCCTCTACTGTAAGGACAGGGATGTGACTAATAAACATGACACTTCACTCCTCTACTGTAAGGACAGGGATGTGACTAATAAACATGACACTTCACTCCTCTACTGTAAGCACAGGGATGTGTCTAATAAACATGACACTTCACTCCTCTACTGTAAGGACAGGGATGTGTCTAATAAACATGACACTTCACTCCTCTACTGTCAGGACAGGGATGTGACTAATAAACATGACACTTCACTCCTCTACTGTAAGGACAGGGATGTGACTAATAAACATGACACTTCACTCCTCTACTGTAAGGACAGGGATGTGACTAATAAACATGACACTTCACTCCTCTACTGTAAGCACAGGGATGTGTCTAATAAACATGACACTTCACTCCTCTACTGTAAGGACAGGGATGTGACTAATAAACATGACACTTCACTCCTCTACTGTAAGGACAGGGATGTGTCTAATAAACATGACACTTCACTCCTCTACTGTAAGCACAGGGATGTGACTAATAAACATGACACTTCACTCCTCTACTGTCAGGACAGGGATGTGTCTAATAAACATGACACTTCACTCCTCTACTGTAAGGACAGGGATGTGACTAATAAACATGACACTTCACTCCTCTACTGTACAGGACAGGGATGTGACTAATAAACATGACACTTCACTCCTCTACTGTAAGCACAGGGATGTGACAAATAAACATGACACTTCACTCCTCTACTGTAAGGACAGGGATGTGTCTAATAAACATGACACTTCACTCCTCTACTGTAAGGACAGGGATGTGACTAATAAACATGACACTTCACTCCTCCACTGTCAGGACAGGGATGTGTCTAATAAACATGACACTTCACTCCTCTACTGTAAGGACAGGGATGTGTCTAATAAACATGACACTTCACTCCTCTACTGTAAGGACAGGGATGTGTCTAATAAACATGACACGTCACTCCTCTACTGTACAGGACAGGGATGTGACTAATACACATGACACTTCACTCCTCTACTGTAAGGACAGGGATGTGTCTAATAAACATGACACTTCACTCCTCTACTGTACAGGACAGGGATGTGACTAATAAACATGACACTTCACTCCTCTACTGTACAGGACAGGGATGTGACTAATAAACATGACACGTCACTCCTCTACTGTACAGGACAGGGATGTGACTAATAAACATGACACTTCACTCCTCTACTGTAAGGACAGGGATGTGACTAATAAACATGACACTTCACTCCTCTACTGTAAGCACAGGGATGTGTCTAATAAACATGACACTTCACTCCTTTACTGTAAGGACAGGGATTTGACTAATAAACATGACACTTCACTCCTCTACTGTAAGGACAGGGATGTGACTAATAAACATGACACTTCACTCCTCTACTGTAAGGACAGGGATGTGACTAATAAACATGACACTTCACTCCTCTACTGTAGGACAGGGATGTGACTAATAAACTTGACACTTCACTCATCTACTGTAAGGACAGGGATGTGACTAATAAACCTGACACTTCACTCCTCTACTGTAAGGACAGGGATGTGTCTAATAAACATGACACTTCACTCCTCTACTGTAAGGACAGGGATGTGACTAATAAACATGACACTTCACTCCTCTACTGTAAGCACAGGGATGTGTCTAATAAACATGACACTTCACTCCTCTACTGTAAGCACAGGGATGTGACTAATAAACATGACAATTCACTCCTCTACTGTAAGGACAGGGATGTGACTAATAAACATGCCACTTCACTCCTCTACTGTAAGGACAGGGATGTGTCTAATAAACATGACACTTCACTCCTCTACTGTAAGGACAGGGATGTGACTAATAAACATGACACTTCACTCCTCTACTGTAAGGACAGGGATGTGTCTAATAAACATGACACTTCACTCCTCTACTGTAAGCACAGGGATGTGACTAATAAACATGACACTTCACTCCTCTACTGTAAGGACAGGGATGTGTCTAATAAACATGACACTTCACTCCTCTACTGTAAGGACAGGGATGTGACTAATAAACATGACACTTCACTCCTCTACTGTAAGGACAGGGATGTGACTAATAAACATGACACTTCACTCCTCTACTGTAAGGACAGGGATGTGTCTAATAAACATGACACTTCACTCCTCTACTGTAAGGACAGGGATGTGACTAATAAACATGACACTTCACTCCTCTACTGTAAGCACAGGGATGTGTCTAATAAACATGACACTTCACTCCTCTACTGTAAGCACAGGGATGTGACTAATAAACATGACAATTCACTCCTCTACTGTAAGGACAGGGATGTGACTAATAAACATGCCACTTCACTCCTCTACTGTAAGGACAGGGATGTGTCTAATAAACATGACACTTCACTCCTCTACTGTAAGGACAGGGATGTGACTAATAAACATGACACTTCACTCCTCTACTGTAAGGACAGGGATGTGTCTAATAAACATGACACTTCACTCCTCTACTGTAAGCACAGGGATGTGACTAATAAACATGACACTTCACTCCTCTACTGTAAGGACAGGGATGTGTCTAATAAACATGACACTTCACTCCTCTACTGTAAGGACAGGGATGTGACTAATAAACATGACACTTCACTCCTCTACTGTAAGGACAGGGATGTGACTAATAAACATGACACTTCACTCCTCTACTGTAAGGACAGGGATGTGTCTAATAAACATGACACTTCACTCCTCTACTGTAAGGACAGGGATGTGACTAATAAACATGACACTTCACTCCTCTACTGTAAGGACAGGGATGTGACTAATAAACATGACACTTCACTCCTCTACTGTAAGGACAGGGATGTGTCTAATAAACATGACACTTCACTCCTCTACTGTAAGGACAGGGATGTGACTAATAAACATGACACTTCACTCCTCTACTGTCAGGACAGGGATGTGACTAATAAACATGACACTTCACTCCTCTACTGTAAGGACAGGGATGTGACTAATAAACATGACACTTCACTCCTCTACTGTAAGGACAGGGATGTGACTAATAAACTTGACACTTCACTCCTCTACTGTCAGCACAGGGATGTGTCTAATAAACATGACACTTCACTCCTCTACTGTACAGGACAGGGATGTGTCTAATAAACATGACACTTCACTCCTCTACTGTAAGCACAGGGATGTGTCTAATAAACATGACACTTCACTCCTCTACTGTAAGGACAGGGATGTGACTAATAAACATGACACTTCACTCCTCTACTGTAAGGACAGGGATGTGACTAATAAACATGACACTTCACTCCTCTACTGTAAGGACAGGGATGTGACTAATAAACATGACACTTCACTCCTCTACTGTAAGGACAGGGATGTGACTATTAAACATGACACTTCACTCCTCTACTGTAAGGACAGGGATGTGACTAATAAACATGACACTTCACTCCTCTACTGTAAGCACAGGGATGTGACTAATAAACATGACACTTCACTCCTCTACTGTAAGGACAGGGATGTGTCTAATAAACATGACACTTCACTCCTCTAATGTAAGGACAGGGATGTGTCTAATAAACATGACACTTCACTCCTCTACTGTAAGGACAGGGATGTGACTAATAAACATGACACTTCACTCCTCTACTGCAAGGATAGGGATGTGACTAATAAACATGACACTTCACTCCTCTACTGTAAGGACAGGGATGTGACTAATAAACATGACACTTCACTCCTCTACTGTACAGGACAGGGATGTGTCTAATAAACATGACACTTCACTCCTCTACTGTAAGGACAGGGATGTGTCTAATAAACATGACACTTCACTCCTCTACTGTAAGGACAGGGATGTGACTAATAAACATGACACTTCACTCCTCTACTGTAAGGACAGGGATGTGACTAATAAACATGACACTTCACTCCTCTACTGTAAGGACAGGGATGTGTCTAATAAACATGACACTTCACTCCTCTACTGTAAGGACAGGGATGTGACTAATAAACATGACACTTCACTCCTCTACTGTAAGGACAGGGATGTGTCTAATAAACATGACACTTCACTCCTCTACTGTAAGGACATGGATGTGTCTAATAAACATGACACTTCACTCCTCTACTGTAAGGACAGGGATGTGTCTAATAAACATGACACTTCACTCCTCTACTGCCAGGACAGGGATGTGTCTAATAAACATGACACTTCACTCCTCTACTGTAAGGACAGGGATGTGTCTAATAAACATGACACTTCACTCCTCTACTGTAAGCACAGGGATGTGACTAATAAACATGACACTTCACTCCTCTACTGTAAGCACAGGGATGTGACTAATAAACATGACACTTCACTCCTCTACTGTAAGGACAGGGATGTGACTAATAAACTTGACACTTCACTCCTCTACTGTAAGGACAGGGATGTGACTATTAAACATGACACTTCACTCCTCTACTGTAAGGACAGGGATGTGACTAATAAACATGACACTTCACTCCTCTACTGTAAGCACAGGGATGTGACTAATAAACATGACACTTCACTCCTCTACTGTAAGCACAGGGATGTGACTAATAAACATGACACTTCACTCCTCTACTGTAAGCACAGGGATGTGTCTAATAAACATGACACTTCACTCCTCTACTGTAAGGACAGGGATGTGACTAATAAACATGACACTTCACTCCTCTACTGTAAGGACAGGGATGTGTCTAATAAACATGACACTTCACTCCTCTACTGTAAGGACAGGGATGTGACTAATAAACATGACACTTCACTCCTCTACTGTAAGGACAGGGATGTGACTAATAAACATGACACTTCACTCCTCTACTGTAAGGACAGGGATGTGTCTAATAAACATGACACTTCACTCCTCTACTGTAAGGACAGGGATGTGACTAATAAACATGACACTTCACTCCTCTACTGTAAGGACAGGGATGTGTCTAATAAACATGACACTTCACTCCTCTACTGTAAGGACATGGATGTGTCTAATAAACATGACACTTCACTCCTCTACTGTAAGGACAGGGATGTGTCTAATAAACATGACACTTCACTCCTCTACTGCCAGGACAGGGATGTGTCTAATAAACATGACACTTCACTCCTCTACTGTAAGGACAGGGATGTGTCTAATAAACATGACACTTCACTCCTCTACTGTAAGCACAGGGATGTGACTAATAAACATGACACTTCACTCCTCTACTGTAAGCACAGGGATGTGACTAATAAACATGACACTTCACTCCTCTACTGTAAGGACAGGGATGTGACTAATAAACTTGACACTTCACTCCTCTACTGTCAGGGCAGGGATGTGTCTAATAAACATGACACTTCACTCCTCTACTGTACAGGACAGGGATGTGACTAATAAACATGACACTTCACTCCTATACTGTAAGGACAGGGATGTGACTAATAAACATGACACTTCACTCCTCTACTGTAAGGACAGGGATGTGTCTAATAAACATGACACTTCACTCCTCTACTGTAAGGACAGGGATGTGACTAATAAACATGACACTTCACTCCTCTACTGTAAGGACAGGGATGTGTCTAATAAACATGACACTTCACTCCTCTACTGCCAGGACAGGGATGTGTCTAATAAACATGACACTTCACTCCTCTACTGTAAGGACAGGGATGTGACTAATAAACATGACACTTCACTCCTCTACTGTCAGGACAGGGATGTGTCTAATAAACATGACACTTCACTCCTCTACTGTAAGGACAGGGATGTGTCTAATAAACATGACACTTCACTCCTCTACTGTAAGCACAGGGATGTGACTAATAAACATGACACTTCACTCCTCTACTGTAAGGACAGGGATGTGTCTAATAAACATGACACTTCACTCCTCTACTGTAAGGACAGGGATTTGACTAATAAACATGACACTTCACTCCTCTACTGTAAGGACAGGGATGTGACTAATAAACATGACACTTCACTCCTCTACTGTAAGGACAGGGATGTGACTAATAAACATGACACTTCACTCCTCTACTGTAGGACAGGGATGTGACTAATAAACTTGACACTTCACTCATCTACTGTAAGGACAGGGATGTGACTAATAAACCTGACACTTCACTCCTCTACTGTAAGGACAGGGATGTGTCTAATAAACATGACACTTCACTCCTCTACTGTAAGGACAGGGATGTGACTAATAAACATGACACTTCACTCCTCTACTGTAAGCACAGGGATGTGTCTAATAAACATGACACTTCACTCCTCTACTGTAAGCACAGGGATGTGACTAATAAACATGACAATTCACTCCTCTACTGTAAGGACAGGGATGTGACTAATAAACATGCCACTTCACTCCTCTACTGTAAGGACAGGGATGTGTCTAATAAACATGACACTTCACTCCTCTACTGTAAGGACAGGGATGTGACTAATAAACATGACACTTCACTCCTCTACTGTAAGGACAGGGATGTGTCTAATAAACATGACACTTCACTCCTCTACTGTAAGCACAGGGATGTGACTAATAAACATGACACTTCACTCCTCTACTGTAAGGACAGGGATGTGTCTAATAAACATGACACTTCACTCCTCTACTGTAAGGACAGGGATGTGACTAATAAACATGACACTTCACTCCTCTACTGTAAGGACAGGGATGTGACTAATAAACATGACACTTCACTCCTCTACTGTAAGGACAGGGATGTGTCTAATAAACATGACACTTCACTCCTCTACTGTAAGGACAGGGATGTGACTAATAAACATGACACTTCACTCCTCTACTGTAAGGACAGGGATGTGACTAATAAACATGACACTTCACTCCTCTACTGTAAGGACAGGGATGTGTCTAATAAACATGACACTTCACTCCTCTACTGTAAGGACAGGGATGTGACTAATAAACATGACACTTCACTCCTCTACTGTCAGGACAGGGATGTGACTAATAAACATGACACTTCACTCCTCTACTGTAAGGACAGGGATGTGACTAATAAACATGACACTTCACTCCTCTACTGTAAGGACAGGGATGTGACTAATAAACTTGACACTTCACTCCTCTACTGTCAGCACAGGGATGTGTCTAATAAACATGACACTTCACTCCTCTACTGTACAGGACAGGGATGTGTCTAATAAACATGACACTTCACTCCTCTACTGTAAGCACAGGGATGTGTCTAATAAACATGACACTTCACTCCTCTACTGTAAGGACAGGGATGTGACTAATAAACATGACACTTCACTCCTCTACTGTAAGGACAGGGATGTGACTAATAAACATGACACTTCACTCCTCTACTGTAAGGACAGGGATGTGACTAATAAACATGACACTTCACTCCTCTACTGTAAGGACAGGGATGTGACTATTAAACATGACACTTCACTCCTCTACTGTAAGGACAGGGATGTGACTAATAAACATGACACTTCACTCCTCTACTGTAAGCACAGGGATGTGACTAATAAACATGACACTTCACTCCTCTACTGTAAGGACAGGGATGTGTCTAATAAACATGACACTTCACTCCTCTAATGTAAGGACAGGGATGTGTCTAATAAACATGACACTTCACTCCTCTACTGTAAGGACAGGGATGTGTCTAATAAACATGACACTTCACTCCTCTACTGTAAGCACAGGGATGTGACTAATAAACATGACACTTCACTCCTCTACTGTAAGGACAGGGATGTGTCTAATAAACATGACACTTCACTCCTCTACTGTAAGGACAGGGATGTGACTAATAAACATGACACTTCACTCCTCTACTGTAAGGACAGGGATGTGACTAATAAACATGACACTTCACTCCTCTACTGTAAGGACAGGGATGTGTCTAATAAACATGACACTTCACTCCTCTACTGTAAGGACAGGGATGTGACTAATAAACATGACACTTCACTCCTCTACTGTAAGGACAGGGATGTGACTAATAAACATGACACTTCACTCCTCTACTGTAAGGACAGGGATGTGTCTAATAAACATGACACTTCACTCCTCTACTGTAAGGACAGGGATGTGACTAATAAACATGACACTTCACTCCTCTACTGTCAGGACAGGGATGTGACTAATAAACATGACACTTCACTCCTCTACTGTAAGGACAGGGATGTGACTAATAAACATGACACTTCACTCCTCTACTGTAAGGACAGGGATGTGACTAATAAACTTGACACTTCACTCCTCTACTGTCAGCACAGGGATGTGTCTAATAAACATGACACTTCACTCCTCTACTGTACAGGACAGGGATGTGTCTAATAAACATGACACTTCACTCCTCTACTGTAAGCACAGGGATGTGTCTAATAAACATGACACTTCACTCCTCTACTGTAAGGACAGGGATGTGACTAATAAACATGACACTTCACTCCTCTACTGTAAGGACAGGGATGTGACTAATAAACATGACACTTCACTCCTCTACTGTAAGGACAGGGATGTGACTAATAAACATGACACTTCACTCCTCTACTGTAAGGACAGGGATGTGACTATTAAACATGACACTTCACTCCTCTACTGTAAGGACAGGGATGTGACTAATAAACATGACACTTCACTCCTCTACTGTAAGCACAGGGATGTGACTAATAAACATGACACTTCACTCCTCTACTGTAAGGACAGGGATGTGTCTAATAAACATGACACTTCACTCCTCTAATGTAAGGACAGGGATGTGTCTAATAAACATGACACTTCACTCCTCTACTGTAAGGACAGGGATGTGACTAATAAACATGACACTTCACTCATCTACTGCAAGGATAGGGATGTGACTAATAAACATGACACTTCACTCCTCTACTGTAAGGACAGGGATGTGACTAATAAACATGACACTTCACTCCTCTACTGTACAGGACAGGGATGTGTCTAATAAACATGACACTTCACTCCTCTACTGTAAGGACAGGGATGTGTCTAATAAACATGACACTTCACTCCTCTACTGTAAGGACAGGGATGTGACTAATAAACATGACACTTCACTCCTCTACTGTAAGGACAGGGATGTGACTAATAAACATGACACTTCACTCCTCTACTGTAAGGACAGGGATGTGTCTAATAAACATGACACTTCACTCCTCTACTGTAAGGACAGGGATGTGACTAATAAACATGACACTTCACTCCTCTACTGTAAGGACAGGGATGTGTCTAATAAACATGACACTTCACTCCTCTACTGTAAGGACATGGATGTGTCTAATAAACATGAAACTTCACTCCTCTACTGTAAGGACAGGGATGTGTCTAATAAACATGACACTTCACTCCTCTACTGCCAGGACAGGGATGTGTCTAATAAACATGACACTTCACTCCTCTACTGTAAGGACAGGGATGTGTCTAATAAACATGACACTTCACTCCTCTACTGTAAGCACAGGGATGTGACTAATAAACATGACACTTCACTCCTCTACTGTAAGCACAGGGATGTGACTAATAAACATGACACTTCACTCCTCTACTGTAAGGACAGGGATGTGACTAATAAACTTGACACTTCACTCCTCTACTGTAAGGACAGGGATGTGACTATTAAACATGACACTTCACTCCTCTACTGTAAGGACAGGGATGTGACTAATAAACATGACACTTCACTCCTCTACTGTAAGCACAGGGATGTGACTAATAAACATGACACTTCACTCCTCTACTGTAAGCACAGGGATGTGACTAATAAACATGACACTTCACTCCTCTACTGTAAGCACAGGGATGTGTCTAATAAACATGACACTTCACTCCTCTACTGTAAGGACAGGGATGTGACTAATAAACATGACACTTCACTCCTCTACTGTAAGGACAGGGATGTGTCTAATAAACATGACACTTCACTCCTCTACTGTAAGGACAGGGATGTGACTAATAAACATGACACTTCACTCCTCTACTGTAAGGACAGGGATGTGACTAATAAACATGACACTTCACTCCTCTACTGTAAGGACAGGGATGTGTCTAATAAACATGACACTTCACTCCTCTACTGTAAGGACAGGGATGTGACTAATAAACATGACACTTCACTCCTCTACTGTAAGGACAGGGATGTGTCTAATAAACATGACACTTCACTCCTCTACTGTAAGGACATGGATGTGTCTAATAAACATGACACTTCACTCCTCTACTGTAAGGACAGGGATGTGTCTAATAAACATGACACTTCACTCCTCTACTGCCAGGACAGGGATGTGTCTAATAAACATGACACTTCACTCCTCTACTGTAAGGACAGGGATGTGTCTAATAAACATGACACTTCACTCCTCTACTGTAAGCACAGGGATGTGACTAATAAACATGACACTTCACTCCTCTACTGTAAGCACAGGGATGTGACTAATAAACATGACACTTCACTCCTCTACTGTAAGGACAGGGATGTGACTAATAAACTTGACACTTCACTCCTCTACTGTCAGGGCAGGGATGTGTCTAATAAACATGACACTTCACTCCTCTACTGTACAGGACAGGGATGTGACTAATAAACATGACACTTCACTCCTATACTGTAAGGACAGGGATGTGACTAATAAACATGACACTTCACTCCTCTACTGTAAGGACAGGGATGTGTCTAATAAACATGACACTTCACTCCTCTACTGTAAGGACAGGGATGTGACTAATAAACATGACACTTCACTCCTCTACTGTAAGGACAGGGATGTGTCTAATAAACATGACACTTCACTCCTCTACTGCCAGGACAGGGATGTGTCTAATAAACATGACACTTCACTCCTCTACTGTAAGGACAGGGATGTGACTAATAAACATGACACTTCACTCCTCTACTGTCAGGACAGGGATGTGTCTAATAAACATGACACTTCACTCCTCTACTGTAAGGACAGGGATGTGTCTAATAAACATGACACTTCACTCCTCTACTGTAAGCACAGGGATGTGACTAATAAACATGACACTTCACTCCTCTACTGTAAGGACAGGGATGTGTCTAATAAACATGACACTTCACTCCTCTACTGTAAGGACAGGGATGTGACTAATAAACATGACACTTAACTCCTCTACTGTAAGGACAGGGATGTGACTAATAAACATGACACTTCACTCCTCTACTGTACAGGACAGGGATGTGTCTAATAAACATGACACTTCACTCCTCTACTGTCAGGACAGGGATGTGACTAATAAGCATGACACTTCACTCCTCTACTGTAAGGACAGGGATGTGTCTAATAAACATGACACTTCACTCCTCTACTGTAAGCACAGGGATGTGTCTAATAAACATGACACTTCACTCCTCTACTGTACAGGACAGGGATGTGTCTAATAAACATGACACTTCACTCCTCTACTGTAAGGACAGGGATGTGACTAATAAACTTGACACTTCACTCCTCTACTCTCAGGACAGGGATGTGTCTAATAAACATGACACTTCACTCCTCTACTGTAATGACAGGGATGTGTCTAATAAACATGACACTTCACTCCTCTACTGTAAGGACAGGGATGTGTCTAATAAACATGACACTTCACTCCTCTACTGTACAGGACAGGGATGTGTTTAATAAACATGACACTTCACTCCTCTACTGTACAGGACAGGGATGTGACTAATAAACATGACACTTCACTCCTATACTGTAAGGACAGGGATGTGACTAATAAACATGACACTTCACTCCTCTACTGTAAGGACAGGGATGTGTCTAATAAACATGACACTTCACTCCTCTACTGTAAGCACAGGGATGTGACTAATAAACATGACACTTCACTCCTCTACTGTAAGCACATGGATGTGTCTAATAAACATGACACTTCACGCCTCTACTGTAAGGACAGGGATGTGTCTAATAAACATGACACTTCACTCCTATACTGTAAGGACAGGGATGTGTCTAATAAACATGACACTTCACTCCTCTACTGTAAGGACAGGGATGTGACTAATAAACATGACACTTCACTCCTCTACTGTCAGGACAGGGATGTGACTAATAAACATGCCACTTCACTCCTCTACTGTAAGGAGAGGGATGTGTCTAATAAACATGACACTTCACTCCTCTACTGTAAGCACAGGGATGTGACTAATAAGCATGACACTTCACTCCTCTACTGTAAGCACAGGGATGTGTCTAATAAACATGACACTTCACTCCTCTACTGTAAGGACAGGGATGTGACTAATAAACATGACACTTCACTCCTCTACTGTAAGGACAGGGATGTGACTAATAAACATGCCATTTCACTCCTCTACTGTACAGGACAGGGATGTGTCTAATAAACATGACACTTCACTCCTCTACTGTCAGGACACGGATGTGACTAATAAACATGACACTTCACTCCTCTACTGTAAGGACAGGGATGTGTCTAATAAACATGACACTTCACTCCTCTACTGTAAGGACAGGGATGTGACTAATAAACATGACACTTCACTCCTCTACTGTAAGGACAAGGATGTGTCTAATAAACATGACACTTCACTCCTCTACTGTAAGGACAGGGATGTGACTAATAAACATGACACTTCACTCCTCTACTGTAAGGACAGGGATGTGTCTAATAAACATGACACTTCACTCCTCTACTGTAAGGACAGGGATGTGTCTAATAAACATGACATGTCACTCCTCTACTGTACAGGACAGGGATGTGACTAATACACATGACACTTCACTCCTCTACTGTAAGGACAGGGATGTGTCTAATAAACATGACACTTCACTCCTCTACTGTACAGGACAGGGATGTGACTAATACACATGACACTTCACTCCTCTACTGTAAGGACAGGGATGTGACTAATAAACATGACACTTCACTCCTCTACTGTACAGGACAGGGATGTGACTAATAAACATGACACTTCACTCCTCTACTGTACAGGACAGGGATGTGACTAATAAACATGACACTTCACTCCTCTACTGTAAGGACAGGGATGTGACTAATAAACATGACACTTCACTCCTCTACTGTAAGCACAGGGATGTGTCTAATAAACATGACACTTCACTCCTTTACTGTAAGGACAGGGATTTGACTAATAAACATGACACTTCACTCCTCTACTGTAAGGACAGGGATGTGACTAATAAACATGACACTTCACTCCTCTACTGTAAGGACAGGGATGTGACTAATAAACATGACACTTCACTCCTCTACTGTAGGACAGGGATGTGACTAATAAACTTGACACTTCACTCCTCTACTGTAAGGACAGGGATGTGACTAATAAACATGACACTTCACTCCTCTACTGTAAGGACAGGGATGTGACTAATAAACAGGACACTTCACTCCTCTACTGTAAGCACAGGGATGTGTCTAATAAACATGACACTTCACTCCTCTACTGTAAGCACAGGGATGTGACTAATAAACATGACAATGCACTCCTCTACTGTAAGGACAGGGATGTGACTAATAAACATGCCACTTCACTCCTCTACTGTAAGGACAGGGATGTGTCTAATAAACATGACACTTCACTCCTCTACTTTAAGGACAGGGATGTGACTAATAAAAATGACACTTCACTCCTCTACTGTAAGGACAGGGATGTGTCTAATAAACATGACACTTCACTCCTCTACTGTAAGCACAGGGATGTGACTAATAAACATGACACTTCACTCCTCTACTGTAAGGACAGGGATGTGTCTAATAAACATGACACTTCACTCCTCTACTGTAAGGACAGGGATGTGACTAATAAACATGACACTTCACTCCTCTACTGTAAGGACAGGGATGTGACTAATAAACATGACACTTCACTCCTCTACTGTAAGGACAGGGATGTGTCTAATAAACATGACACTTCACTCCTCTACTGTAAGGACAGGGATGTGACTAATAAACATGACACTTCACTCCTCTACTGTCAGGACAGGGATGTGACTAATAAACATGACACTTCACTCCTCTACTGTAAGGACAGGGATGTGACTAATAAACATGACACTTCACTCCTCTACTGTAAGGACAGGGATGTGACTAATAAACTTGACACTTCACTCCTCTACTGTCAGCACAGGGATGTGTCTAATAAACATGACACTTCACTCCTCTACTGTACAGGACAGGGATGTGTCTAATAAACATGACACTTCACTCCTCTACTGTAAGCACAGGGATGTGTCTAATAAACATGACACTTCACTCCTCTACTGTAAGGACAGGGATGTGACTAATAAACATGACACTTCACTCCTCTACTGTAAGGACAGGGATGTGACTAATAAACATGACACTTCACTCCTCTACTGTAAGGACAGGGATGTGACTAATAAACATGACACTTCACTCCTCTACTGTAAGGACAGGGATGTGACTATTAAACATGACACTTCACTCCTCTACTGTAAGGACAGGGATGTGACTAATAAACATGACACTTCACTCCTCTACTGTAAGCACAGGGATGTGACTAATAAACATGACACTTCACTCCTCTACTGTAAGGACAGGGATGTGTCTAATAAACATGACACTTCACTCCTCTAATGTAAGGACAGGGATGTGTCTAATAAACATGACACTTCACTCCTCTACTGTAAGGACAGGGATGTGACTAATAAACATGACACTTCACTCCTCTACTGTAAGGACAGGGATGTGACTAATAAACATGACACTTCACTCCTCTACTGTACAGGACAGGGATGTGACTAATACACATGACACTTCACTCCTCTACTGTAAGGATAGGGATGTGACTAATAAACATGACACTTCACTCCTCTACTGTAAGGACAGGGATGTGACTAATAAACATGACACTTCACTCCTCTACTGTACAGGACAGGGATGTGACTAATAAACATGACACTTCACTCCTCTACTGTAAGGACAGGGATGTGTCTAATAAACATGACACTTCACTCCTCTACTGTAAGGACAGGGATGTGTCTAATAAACATGACACTTCACTCCTCTACTGTAAGGACAGGGATGTGACTAATAAACATGACACTTCACTCCTCTACTGTACAGGACAGGGATGTGTCTAATAAACATGACACTTCACTCCTCTACTGTAAGGACAGGGATGTGACTAATAAACATGACACTTCACTCCTCTACTGTCAGGACAGGGATGTGACTAATAAACTTGACACTTCACTCCTCTACTGTCAGGACAGGGATGTGACTAATAAACATGACACTTCACTCCTCTACTGTAAGGACAGGGATGTGACTAATAAACATGACACTTCACTCCTCCACTGTCAGGACAGGGATGTGTCTAATAAACATGACACTTCACTCCTCTACTGTAAGGACAGGGATGTGTCTAATAAACATGACACTTCACTCCTCTACTGTACAGGACAGGGATGTGTCTAATAAACATGACACTTCACTCCTCTACTGTAAGGACAGGGATGTGTCTAATAAACATGACACTTCACTCCTCTACTGTAAGGACAGGGATGTGACTAATAAACATAACACTTCACTCCTCTACTGTAAGGACAGGGATGTGACTAATAAACATGACACTTCACTCCTCTACTATAAGGACAGGGATGTGTCTAATAAACATGACACTTCACTCCTCTACTGTAAGGACAGGGATGTGACTAATAAACATGACACTTCACTCCTCTACTGTAAGGACAGGGATGTGACTAATAAACATGACACTTCACTCCTCTACTGTACAGGACAGGGATGTGACTAATAAACATGACACTTCACTCCTCTACTGTAAGGACAGGGATGTGACTAATAAACATGACACTTCACTCCTCTACTGTAAGGACAGGGATGTGTCTAATAAACATGACACTTCACTCCTCTACTGTAAGGACAGGGATGTGACTAATAAACATGACACTTCACTCCTCTACTGTAAGGACAGGGATGTGTCTAATAAACATGACACTTCACTCCTCTACTGTAAGGACAGGGATGTGACTAATAAACATGACACTTCACTCCTCTACTGTACAGGACAGGGATGTGACTAATAAACATGACACTTCACTCCTCTACTGTCAGGACAGGGATGTGTCTAATAAACATGACACTTCACTTCTCTACTGTAAGGACAGGGATGTGACTAATAAACATGACACTTCACTCCTCTACTGTAAGGACAGGGATGTGACTAATAAACATGACACTTCACTCCTCTACTGTAAGCACAGGGATGTGTCTAATAAACATGACACTTCACTCCTCTACTGTAAGGACAGGGATGTGTCTAATAAACATGACACTTCACTCCTCTACTGTCAGGACAGGGATGTGACTAATAAACATGACACTTCACTCCTCTACTGTAAGGACAGGGATGTGACTAATAAACATGACACTTCACTCCTCTACTGTAAGGACAGGGATGTGACTAATAAACATGACACTTCACTCCTCTACTGTAAGCACGGGGATGTGACTAATAAACATGACACTTCACTCCTCTACTGTAAGCACAGGGATGTGTCTAATAAACATGACACTTCACTCCTCTACTGTACAGGACAGGGATGTGACTAATAAACATGACACTTCACTCCTATACTGTAAGGACAGGGATGTGACTAATAAACATGACACTTCACTCCTCTACTGTAAGGACAGGGATGTGTCTAATAAACATGACACTTCACTCCTCTACTGTAAGGACAGGGATGTGACTAATAAACATGACACTTCACTCCTCTACTGTAAGGACAGGGATGTGTCTAATAAACATGACACTTCACTCCTCTACTGCCAGGACAGGGATGTGTCTAATAAACATGACACTTCACTCCTCTACTGTAAGGACAGGGATGTGACTAATAAACATGACACTTCACTCCTCTACTGTCAGGACAGGGATGTGTCTAATAAACATGACACTTCACTCCTCTACTGTAAGGACAGGGATGTGTCTAATAAACATGACACTTCACTCCTCTACTGTAAGCACAGGGATGTGACTAATAAACATGACACTTCACTCCTCTACTGTAAGGACAGGGATGTGTCTAATAAACATGACACTTCACTCCTCTACTGTAAGGACAGGGATGTGACTAATAAATATGACACTTCACTCCTCTACTGTAAGGACAGGGATGTGACTAATAAACATGACACTTCACTCCTCTACTGTACAGGACAGGGATGTGTCTAATAAACATGACACTTCACTCCTCTACTGTCAGGACAGGGATGTGACTAATAAGCATGACACTTCACTCCTCTACTGTAAGGACAGGGATGTGTCTAATAAACATGACACTTCACTCCTCTACTGTAAGCACAGGGATGTGTCTAATAAACATGACACTTCACTCCTCTACTGTACAGGACAGGGATGTGTCTAATAAACATGACACTTCACTCCTCTACTGTAAGGACAGGGATGTGACTAATAAACTTGACACTTCACTCCTCTACTGTCAGGACAGGGATGTGTCTAATAAACATGACACTTCACTCCTCTACTGTAAGGACAGGGATGTGTCTAATAAACATGACACTTCACTCCTATACTGTAAGGACAGGGATGTGACTAATAAACATGACACTTCACTCCTCTACTGTAAGGACAGGGATGTGTCTAATAAACATGACACTTCACTCCTCTACTGTAAGGACAGGGATGTGACTAATAAACATGACACTTCACTCCTCTACTGTAAGGACAGGGATGTGTCTAATAAACATGACACTTCACTCCTCTACTGCCAGGACAGGGATGTGTCTAATAAACATGACACTTCACTCCTCTACTGTAAGGACAGGGATGTGACTAATAAACATGACACTTCACTCCTCTACTGTCAGGACAGGGATGTGTCTAATAAACATGACACTTCACTCCTCTACTGTAAGGACAGGGATGTGTCTAATAAACATGACACTTCACTCCTCTACTGTAAGCACAGGGATGTGACTAATAAACATGACACTTCACTCCTCTACTGTAAGGACAGGGATGTGTCTAATAAACATGACACTTCACTCCTCTACTGTAAGGACAGGGATGTGTCTAATAAACATGACACTTCACTCCTCTACTGTAAGCACAGGGATGTGACTAATAAACATGACACTTCACTCCTCTACTGTAAGGACAGGGATGTGTCTAATAAACATGACACTTCACTCCTCTACTGTAAGGACAGGGATGTGACTAATAAATATGACACTTCACTCCTCTACTGTAAGGACAGGGATGTGACTAATAAACATGACACTTCACTCCTCTACTGTACAGGACAGGGATGTGTCTAATAAACATGACACTTCACTCCTCTACTGTCAGGACAGGGATGTGACTAATAAGCATGACACTTCACTCCTCTACTGTAAGGACAGGGATGTGTCTAATAAACATGACACTTCACTCCTCTACTGTAAGCACAGGGATGTGTCTAATAAACATGACACTTCACTCCTCTACTGTACAGGACAGGGATGTGTCTAATAAACATGACACTTCACTCCTCTACTGTAAGGACAGGGATGTGACTAATAAACTTGACACTTCACTCCTCTACTGTCAGGACAGGGATGTGTCTAATAAACATGACACTTCACTCCTCTACTGTAAGGACAGGGATGTGTCTAATAAACATGACACTTCACTCCTATACTGTAAGGACAGGGATGTGACTAATAAACATGACACTTCACTCCTCTACTGTAAGGACAGGGATGTGTCTAATAAACATGACACTTCACTCCTCTACTGTAAGGACAGGGATGTGACTAATAAACATGACACTTCACTCCTCTACTGTAAGGACAGGGATGTGTCTAATAAACATGACACTTCACTCCTCTACTGCCAGGACAGGGATGTGTCTAATAAACATGACACTTCACTCCTCTACTGTAAGGACAGGGATGTGACTAATAAACATGACACTTCACTCCTCTACTGTCAGGACAGGGATGTGTCTAATAAACATGACACTTCACTCCTCTACTGTAAGGACAGGGATGTGTCTAATAAACATGACACTTCACTCCTCTACTGTAAGCACAGGGATGTGACTAATAAACATGACACTTCACTCCTCTACTGTAAGGACAGGGATGTGTCTAATAAACATGACACTTCACTCCTCTACTGTAAGGACAGGGATGTGACTAATAAATATGACACTTCACTCCTCTACTGTAAGGACAGGGATGTGACTAATAAACATGACACTTCACTCCTCTACTGTACAGGACAGGGATGTGTCTAATAAACATGACACTTCACTCCTCTACTGTCAGGACAGGGATGTGACTAATAAGCATGACACTTCACTCCTCTACTGTAAGGACAGGGATGTGTCTAATAAACATGACACTTCACTCCTCTACTGTAAGCACAGGGATGTGTCTAATAAACATGACACTTCACTCCTCTACTGTACAGGACAGGGATGTGTCTAATAAACATGACACTTCACTCCTCTACTGTAAGGACAGGGATGTGACTAATAAACTTGACACTTCACTCCTCTACTGTCAGGACAGGGATGTGTCTAATAAACATGACACTTCACTCCTCTACTGTAAGGACAGGGATGTGTCTAATAAACATGACACTTCACTCCTCTACTGTAAGGACAGGGATGTGTCTAATAAACATGACACTTCACTCCTCTACTGTACAGGACAGGGATGTGTTTAATAAACATGACACTTCACTCCTCTACTGTACAGGACAGGGATGTGACTAATAAACATGACACTTCACTCCTATACTGTAAGGACAGGGATGTGACTAATAAACATGACACTTCACTCCTCTACTGTAAGGACAGGGATGTGTCTAATAAACATGACACTTCACTCCTCTACTGTAAGCACAGGGATGTGACTAATAAACATGACACTTCACTCCTCTACTGTAAGCACATGGATGTGTCTAATAAACATGACACTTCACTCCTCTACTGTAAGGACAGGGATGTGTCTAATAAACATGACACTTCACTCCTATACTGTAAGGACAGGGATGTGTCTAATAAACATGACACTTCACTCCTCTACTGTAAGGACAGGGATGTGACTAATAAACATGACACTTCACTCCTCTACTGTCAGGACAGGGATGTGACTAATAAACATGCCACTTCACTCCTCTACTGTAAGGAGAGGGATGTGTCTAATAAACATGACACTTCACTCCTCTACTGTAAGCACAGGGATGTGACTAATAAGCATGACACTTCACTCCTCTACTGTAAGCACAGGGATGTGACTAATAAACATGCCACTTCACTCCTCTACTGTAAGGAGAGGGATGTGTCTAATAAACATGACACTTCACTCCTCTACTGTAAGCACAGGGATGTGACTAATAAGCATGACACTTCACTCCTCTACTGTAAGCACAGGGATGTGTCTAATAAACATGACACTTCACTCCTCTACTGTAAGGACAGGGATGTGACTAATAAACATGACACTTCACTCCTCTACTGTACAGGACAGGGATGTGACTAATACACATGACACTTCACTCCTCTACTGTAAGGATAGGGATGTGACTAATAAACATGACACTTCACTCCTCTACTGTAAGGACAGGGATGTGACTAATAAACATGACACTTCACTCCTCTACTGTCAGGACAGGGATGTGACTAATAAACATGACACTTCACTCCTCTACTGTAAGGACAGGGATGTGTCTAATAAACATGACACTTCACTCCTCTACTGTAAGGACAGGGATGTGACTAATAAACATGACACTTCACTCCTCTACTGTAAGGACAGGGATGTGTCTAATAAACATGACACTTCACTCCTCTACTGTAAGGACAGGGATGTGACTAATAAACATGACACTTCACTCCTCTACTGTAAGGACAGGGATGTGTCTAATAAACATGACACTTCACTCCTCTACTGTAAGGACATGGATGTGTCTAATAAACATGACACTTCACTCCTCTACTGTAAGGACAGGGATGTGTCTAATAAACATGACACTTCACTCCTCTACTGCCAGGACAGGGATGTGTCTAATAAACATGACACTTCACTCCTCTACTGTACAGGACAGGGATGTGTCTAATAAACATGACACTTCACTCCTCTACTGTAAGGACAGGGATGTGACTAATAAACTTGACACTTCACTCCTCTACTGTCAGGACAGGGATGTGTCTAATAAACATGACACTTCACTCCTCTACTGTAAGGACAGGGATGTGTCTAATAAACATGACACTTCACTCCTCTACTGTAAGGACAGGGATGTGTCTAATAAACATGACACTTCACTCCTCTACTGTACAGGACAGGGATGTGTTTAATAAACATGACACTTCACTCCTCTACTGTACAGGACAGGGATGTGACTAATAAACATGACACTTCACTCCTATACTGTAAGGACAGGGATGTGACTAATAAACATGACACTTCACTCCTCTACTGTAAGGACAGGGATGTGTCTAATAAACATGACACTTCACTCCTCTACTGTAAGCACAGGGATGTGACTAATAAACATGACACTTCACTCCTCTACTGTAAGCACATGGATGTGTCTAATAAACATGACACTTCACTCCTCTACTGTAAGGACAGGGATGTGTCTAATAAACATGACACTTCACTCCTATACTGTAAGGACAGGGATGTGTCTAATAAACATGACACTTCACTCCTCTACTGTAAGGACAGGGATGTGACTAATAAACATGACACTTCACTCCTCTACTGTCAGGACAGGGATGTGACTAATAAACATGCCACTTCACTCCTCTACTGTAAGGAGAGGGATGTGTCTAATAAACATGACACTTCACTCCTCTACTGTAAGCACAGGGATGTGACTAATAAGCATGACACTTCACTCCTCTACTGTAAGCACAGGGATGTGACTAATAAACATGCCACTTCACTCCTCTACTGTAAGGAGAGGGATGTGTCTAATAAACATGACACTTCACTCCTCTACTGTAAGCACAGGGATGTGTCTAATAAACATGACACTTCACTCCTCTACTGTAAGGACAGGGATGTGTCTAATAAACATGACACTTCACTCCTCTACTGTCAGGACAGGGATGTGACTAATAAACATGACACTTCACTCCTCTACTGTAAGGACAGGGATGTGACTAATAAACATGACACTTCACTCCTCTACTGTAAGGACAGGGATGTGACTAATAAACATGACACTTCACTCCTCTACTGTAAGCACGGGGATGTGACTAATAAACATGACACTTCACTCCTCTACTGTAAGCACAGGGATGTGTCTAATAAACATGACACTTCACTCCTCTACTGTACAGGACAGGGATGTGACTAATAAACATGACACTTCACTCCTATACTGTAAGGACAGGGATGTGACTAATAAACATGACACTTCACTCCTCTACTGTAAGGACAGGGATGTGTCTAATAAACATGACACTTCACTCCTCTACTGTAAGGACAGGGATGTGACTAATAAACATGACACTTCACTCCTCTACTGTAAGGACAGGGATGTGTCTAATAAACATGACACTTCACTCCTCTACTGCCAGGACAGGGATGTGTCTAATAAACATGACACTTCACTCCTCTACTGTAAGGACAGGGATGTGACTAATAAACATGACACTTCACTCCTCTACTGTCAGGACAGGGATGTGTCTAATAAACATGACACTTCACTCCTCTACTGTAAGGACAGGGATGTGTCTAATAAACATGACACTTCACTCCTCTACTGTAAGCACAGGGATGTGACTAATAAACATGACACTTCACTCCTCTACTGTAAGGACAGGGATGTGTCTAATAAACATGACACTTCACTCCTCTACTGTAAGGACAGGGATGTGACTAATAAATATGACACTTCACTCCTCTACTGCAAGGACAGGGATGTGACTAATAAACATGACACTTCACTCCTCTACTGTACAGGACAGGGATGTGTCTAATAAACATGACACTTCACTCCTCTACTGTCAGGACAGGGATGTGACTAATAAGCATGACACTTCACTCCTCTACTGTAAGGACAGGGATGTGTCTAATAAACATGACACTTCACTCCTCTACTGTAAGCACAGGGATGTGTCTAATAAACATGACACTTCACTCCTCTACTGTACAGGACAGGGATGTGTCTAATAAACATGACACTTCACTCCTCTACTGTAAGGACAGGGATGTGACTAATAAACTTGACACTTCACTCCTCTACTGTCAGGACAGGGATGTGTCTAATAAACATGACACTTCACTCCTCTACTGTAAGGACAGGGATGTGTCTAATAAACATGACACTTCACTCCTATACTGTAAGGACAGGGATGTGACTAATAAACATGACACTTCACTCCTCTACTGTAAGGACAGGGATGTGTCTAATAAACATGACACTTCACTCCTCTACTGTAAGGACAGGGATGTGACTAATAAACATGACACTTCACTCCTCTACTGTAAGGACAGGGATGTGTCTAATAAACATGACACTTCACTCCTCTACTGCCAGGACAGGGATGTGTCTAATAAACATGACACTTCACTCCTCTACTGTAAGGACAGGGATGTGACTAATAAACATGACACTTCACTCCTCTACTGTCAGGACAGGGATGTGTCTAATAAACATGACACTTCACTCCTCTACTGTAAGGACAGGGATGTGTCTAATAAACATGACACTTCACTCCTCTACTGTAAGCACAGGGATGTGACTAATAAACATGACACTTCACTCCTCTACTGTAAGGACAGGGATGTGTCTAATAAACATGACACTTCACTCCTCTACTGTAAGGACAGGGATGTGACTAATAAATATGACACTTCACTCCTCTACTGTAAGGACAGGGATGTGACTAATAAACATGACACTTCACTCCTCTACTGTACAGGACAGGGATGTGTCTAATAAACATGACACTTCACTCCTCTACTGTCAGGACAGGGATGTGACTAATAAGCATGACACTTCACTCCTCTACTGTAAGGACAGGGATGTGTCTAATAAACATGACACTTCACTCCTCTACTGTAAGCACAGGGATGTGTCTAATAAACATGACACTTCACTCCTCTACTGTACAGGACAGGGATGTGTCTAATAAACATGACACTTCACTCCTCTACTGTAAGGACAGGGATGTGACTAATAAACTTGACACTTCACTCCTCTACTGTCAGGACAGGGGTGTGTCTAATAAACATGACACTTCACTCCTCTACTGTAAGGACAGGGATGTGTCTAATAAACATGACACTTCACTCCTCTACTGTAAGGACAGGGATGTGTCTAATAAACATGACACTTCACTCCTCTACTGTACAGGACAGGGATGTGTTTAATAAACATGACACTTCACTCCTCTACTGTACAGGACAGGGATGTGACTAATAAACATGACACTTCACTCCTATACTGTAAGGACAGGGATGTGACTAATAAACATGACACTTCACTCCTCTACTGTAAGGACAGGGATGTGTCTAATAAACATGACACTTCACTCCTCTACTGTAAGCACAGGGATGTGACTAATAAACATGACACTTCACTCCTCTACTGTAAGCACATGGATGTGTCTAATAAACATGACACTTCACTCCTCTACTGTAAGGACAGGGATGTGTCTAATAAACATGACACTTCACTCCTATACTGTAAGGACAGGGATGTGTCTAATAAACATGACACTTCACTCCTCTACTGTAAGGACAGGGATGTGACTAATAAACATGACACTTCACTCCTCTACTGTCAGGACAGGGATGTGACTAATAAACATGCCACTTCACTCCTCTACTGTAAGGAGAGGGATGTGTCTAATAAACATGACACTTCACTCCTCTACTGTAAGCACAGGGATGTGACTAATAAGCATGACACTTCACTCCTCTACTGTAAGCACAGGGATGTGACTAATAAACATGCCACTTCACTCCTCTACTGTAAGGAGAGGGATGTGTCTAATAAACATGACACTTCACTCCTCTACTGTAAGCACAGGGATGTGACTAATAAGCATGACACTTCACTCCTCTACTGTAAGCACAGGGATGTGTCTAATAAACATGACACTTCACTCCTCTACTGTAAGGACAGGGATGTGACTAATAAACATGACACTTCACTCCTCTACTGTACAGGACAGGGATGTGACTAATACACATGACACTTCACTCCTCTACTGTAAGGATAGGGATGTGACTAATAAACATGACACTTCACTCCTCTACTGTAAGGACAGGGATGTGACTAATAAACATGACACTTCACTCCTCTACTGTACAGGACAGGGATGTGTCTAATAAACATGACACTTCACTCCTCTACTGTCAGGACAGGGATGTGACTAATAAACATGACACTTCACTCCTCTACTGTAAGGACAGGGATGTGTCTAATAAACATGACACTTCACTCCTCTACTGTAAGGACAGGGATGTGACTAATAAACATGACACTTCACTCCTCTACTGTAAGGACAGGGATGTGTCTAATAAACATGACACTTCACTCCTCTACTGTAAGGACAGGGATGTGACTAATAAACATGACACTTCACTCCTCTACTGTAAGGACAGGGATGTGTCTAATAAACATGACACTTCACTCCTCTACTGTAAGGACATGGATGTGTCTAATAAACATGACACTTCACTCCTCTACTGTAAGGACAGGGATGTGTCTAATAAACATGACACTTCACTCCTCTACTGCCAGGACAGGGATGTGTCTAATAAACATGACACTTCACTCCTCTACTGTACAGGACAGGGATGTGTCTAATAAACATGACACTTCACTCCTCTACTGTAAGGACAGGGATGTGACTAATAAACTTGACACTTCACTCCTCTACTGTCAGGACAGGGATGTGTCTAATAAACATGACACTTCACTCCTCTACTGTAAGGACAGGGATGTGTCTAATAAACATGACACTTCACTCCTCTACTGTAAGGACAGGGATGTGTCTAATAAACATGACACTTCACTCCTCTACTGTACAGGACAGGGATGTGTTTAATAAACATGACACTTCACTCCTCTACTGTACAGGACAGGGATGTGACTAATAAACATGACACTTCACTCCTATACTGTAAGGACAGGGATGTGACTAATAAACATGACACTTCACTCCTCTACTGTAAGGACAGGGATGTGTCTAATAAACATGACACTTCACTCCTCTACTGTAAGCACAGGGATGTGACTAATAAACATGACACTTCACTCCTCTACTGTACAGGACAGGGATGTGACTAATAAACATGACACTTCACTCCTCTACTGTAAGGACAGGGATGTGTCTAATAAACATGACACTTCACTCCTCTACTGTAAGCACAGGGATGTGTCTAATAAACATGACACTTCACTCCTCTACTGTACAGGACAGGGATGTGTCTAATAAACATGACACTTCACTCCTCTACTGTAAGGACAGGGATGTGACTAATAAACTTGACACTTCACTCCTCTACTGTCAGGACAGGGATGTGTCTAATAAACATGACACTTCACTCCTCTACTGTAAGGACAGGGATGTGTCTAATAAACATGACACTTCACTCCTATACTGTAAGGACAGGGATGTGACTAATAAACATGACACTTCACTCCTCTACTGTAAGGACAGGGATGTGTCTAATAAACATGACACTTCACTCCTCTACTGTAAGGACAGGGATGTGACTAATAAACATGACACTTCACTCCTCTACTGTAAGGACAGGGATGTGTCTAATAAACATGACACTTCACTCCTCTACTGCCAGGACAGGGATGTGTCTAATAAACATGACACTTCACTCCTCTACTGTAAGGACAGGGATGTGACTAATAAACATGACACTTCACTCCTCTACTGTCAGGACAGGGATGTGTCTAATAAACATGACACTTCACTCCTCTACTGTAAGGACAGGGATGTGTCTAATAAACATGACACTTCACTCCTCTACTGTAAGCACAGGGATGTGACTAATAAACATGACACTTCACTCCTCTACTGTAAGGACAGGGATGTGTCTAATAAACATGACACTTCACTCCTCTACTGTAAGGACAGGGATGTGACTAATAAATATGACACTTCACTCCTCTACTGTAAGGACAGGGATGTGACTAATAAACATGACACTTCACTCCTCTACTGTACAGGACAGGGATGTGTCTAATAAACATGACACTTCACTCCTCTACTGTCAGGACAGGGATGTGACTAATAAGCATGACACTTCACTCCTCTACTGTAAGGACAGGGATGTGTCTAATAAACATGACACTTCACTCCTCTACTGTAAGCACAGGGATGTGTCTAATAAACATGACACTTCACTCCTCTACTGTACAGGACAGGGATGTGTCTAATAAACATGACACTTCACTCCTCTACTGTAAGGACAGGGATGTGACTAATAAACTTGACACTTCACTCCTCTACTGTCAGGACAGGGATGTGTCTAATAAACATGACACTTCACTCCTCTACTGTAAGGACAGGGATGTGTCTAATAAACATGACACTTCACTCCTCTACTGTAAGGACAGGGATGTGTCTAATAAACATGACACTTCACTCCTCTACTGTACAGGACAGGGATGTGTTTAATAAACATGACACTTCACTCCTCTACTGTACAGGACAGGGATGTGACTAATAAACATGACACTTCACTCCTATACTGTAAGGACAGGGATGTGACTAATAAACATGACACTTCACTCCTCTACTGTAAGGACAGGGATGTGTCTAATAAACATGACACTTCACTCCTCTACTGTAAGCACAGGGATGTGACTAATAAACATGACACTTCACTCCTCTACTGTAAGCACATGGATGTGTCTAATAAACATGACACTTCACTCCTCTACTGTAAGGACAGGGATGTGTCTAATAAACATGACACTTCACTCCTATACTGTAAGGACAGGGATGTGTCTAATAAACATGACACTTCACTCCTCTACTGTAAGGACAGGGATGTGACTAATAAACATGACACTTCACTCCTCTACTGTCAGGACAGGGATGTGACTAATAAACATGCCACTTCACTCCTCTACTGTAAGGAGAGGGATGTGTCTAATAAACATGACACTTCACTCCTCTACTGTAAGCACAGGGATGTGACTAATAAGCATGACACTTCACTCCTCTACTGTAAGCACAGGGATGTGACTAATAAACATGCCACTTCACTCCTCTACTGTAAGGAGAGGGATGTGTCTAATAAACATGACACTTCACTCCTCTACTGTAAGCACAGGGATGTGACTAATAAGCATGACACTTCACTCCTCTACTGTAAGCACAGGGATGTGTCTAATAAACATGACACTTCACTCCTCTACTGTAAGGACAGGGATGTGACTAATAAACATGACACTTCACTCCTCTACTGTACAGGACAGGGATGTGACTAATACACATGACACTTCACTCCTCTACTGTAAGGATAGGGATGTGACTAATAAACATGACACTTCACTCCTCTACTGTAAGGACAGGGATGTGACTAATAAACATGACACTTCACTCCTCTACTGTACAGGACAGGGATGTGTCTAATAAACATGACACTTCACTCCTCTACTGTCAGGACAGGGATGTGACTAATAAACATGACACTTCACTCCTCTACTGTAAGGACAGGGATGTGTCTAATAAACATGACACTTCACTCCTCTACTGTAAGGACAGGGATGTGACTAATAAACATGACACTTCACTCCTCTACTGTAAGGACAGGGATGTGTCTAATAAACATGACACTTCACTCCTCTACTGTAAGGACAGGGATGTGACTAATAAACATGACACTTCACTCCTCTACTGTAAGGACAGGGATGTGTCTAATAAACATGACACTTCACTCCTCTACTGTAAGGACATGGATGTGTCTAATAAACATGACACTTCACTCCTCTACTGTAAGGACAGGGATGTGTCTAATAAACATGACACTTCACTCCTCTACTGCCAGGACAGGGATGTGTCTAATAAACATGACACTTCACTCCTCTACTGTACAGGACAGGGATGTGTCTAATAAACATGACACTTCACTCCTCTACTGTAAGGACAGGGATGTGACTAATAAACTTGACACTTCACTCCTCTACTGTCAGGACAGGGATGTGTCTAATAAACATGACACTTCACTCCTCTACTGTAAGGACAGGGATGTGTCTAATAAACATGACACTTCACTCCTCTACTGTAAGGACAGGGATGTGTCTAATAAACATGACACTTCACTCCTCTACTGTACAGGACAGGGATGTGTTTAATAAACATGACACTTCACTCCTCTACTGTACAGGACAGGGATGTGACTAATAAACATGACACTTCACTCCTATACTGTAAGGACAGGGATGTGACTAATAAACATGACACTTCACTCCTCTACTGTAAGGACAGGGATGTGTCTAATAAACATGACACTTCACTCCTCTACTGTAAGCACAGGGATGTGACTAATAAACATGACACTTCACTCCTCTACTGTAAGCACATGGATGTGTCTAATAAACATGACACTTCACTCCTCTACTGTAAGGACAGGGATGTGTCTAATAAACATGACACTTCACTCCTATACTGTAAGGACAGGGATGTGTCTAATAAACATGACACTTCACTCCTCTACTGTAAGGACAGGGATGTGACTAATAAACATGACACTTCACTCCTCTACTGCCAGGACAGGGATGTGTCTAATAAACATGACACTTCACTCCTCTACTGTAAGGACAGGGATGTGTCTAATAAACATGACACTTCACTCCTCTACTGTAAGCACAGGGATGTGACTAATAAACATGCCACTTCACTCCTCTACTGTAAGCACAGGGATGTGACTAATAAACATGACACTTCACTCCTCTACTGTAAGGACAGGGATGTGACTAATAAACTTGACACTTCACTCCTCTACTGTCAGGACAGGGATGTGTCTAATAAACATGACACTTCACTCCTCTACTGTACAGGACAGGGATGTGACTAATAAACATGACACTTCACTCCTCTACTGTAAGGACAGGGATGTGACTAATAAACATGACACTTCACTCCTCTACTGTCAGGACAGGGATGTGACTAATAAACATGCCACTTCACTCCTCTACTGTAAGGAGAGGGATGTGTCTAATAAACATGACACTTCACTCCTCTACTGTAAGCACAGGGATGTGACTAATAAGCATGACACTTCACTCCTCTACTGTAAGCACAGGGATGTGACTAATAAACATGCCACTTCACTCCTCTACTGTAAGGAGAGGGATGTGTCTAATAAACATGACACTTCACTCCTCTACTGTAAGCACAGGGATGTGACTAATAAACATGACACTTCACTCCTCTACTGTAAGCACAGGGATGTGTCTAATAAACATGACACTTCACTCCTCTACTGTAAGGACAGGGATGTGACTAATAAACATGACACTTCACTCCTCTACTGTAAGGACAGGGATGTGTCTAATAAACATGACACTTCACTCCTCTACTGTAAGCACAGGGATGTGACTAATAAACATGACACTTCACTCCTCTACTGTAAGCACATGGATGTGTCTAATAAACATGACACTTCACTCCTCTACTGTAAGGACAGGGATGTGTCTAATAAACATGACACTTCACTCCTCTACTGTAAGGACAGGGATGTGACTAATAAACATGACACTTCACTCCTCTACTGTCAGGACAGGGATGTGACTAATAAACATGCCACTTCACTCCTCTACTGTAAGGAGAGGGATGTGTCTAATAAACATGACACTTCACTCCTCTACTGTAAGCACAGGGATGTGACTAATAAGCATGACACTTCACTCCTCTACTGTAAGCACAGGGATGTGACTAATAAACATGCCACTTCACTCCTCTACTGTAAGGAGAGGGATGTGTCTAATAAACATGACACTTCACTCCTCTACTGTAAGCACAGGGATGTGACTAATAAGCATGACACTTCACTCCTCTACTGTAAGCACAGGGATGTGTCTAATAAACATGACACTTCACTCCTCTACTGTAAGGACAGGGATGTGACTAATAAACATGACACTTCACTCCTCTACTGTACAGGACAGGGATGTGACTAATACACATGACACTTCACTCCTCTACTGTAAGGATAGGGATGTGACTAATAAACATGACACTTCACTCCTCTACTGTAAGGACAGGCATGTGACTAATAAACATGACACTTCACTCCTCTACTGTACAGGACAGGGATGTGTCTAATAAACATGACACTTCACTCCTCTACTGTCAGGACAGGGATGTGACTAATAAACATGACACTTCACTCCTCTACTGTAAGGACAGGGATGTGTCTAATAAACATGACACTTCACTCCTCTACTGTAAGGACAGGGATGTGACTAATAAACATGACACTTCACTCCTCTACTGTAAGGACAGGGATGTGTCTAATAAACATGACACTTCACTCCTCTACTGTAAGGACAGGGATGTGACTAATAAACATGACACTTCACTCCTCTACTGTAAGGACAGGGATGTGTCTAATAAACATGACACTTCACTCCTCTACTGTAAGGACATGGATGTGTCTAATAAACATGACACTTCACTCCTCTACTGTAAGGACAGGGATGTGTCTAATAAACATGACACTTCACTCCTCTACTGCCAGGACAGGGATGTGTCTAATAAACATGACACTTCACTCCTCTACTGTAAGGACAGGGATGTGTCTAATAAACATGACACTTCACTCCTCTACTGTAAGCACAGGGATGTGACTAATAAACATGCCACTTCACTCCTCTACTGTAAGCACAGGGATGTGACTAATAAACATGACACTTCACTCCTCTACTGTAAGGACAGGGATGTGACTAATAAACTTGACACTTCACTCCTCTACTGTCAGGACAGGGATGTGTCTAATAAACATGACACTTCACTCCTCTACTGTACAGGACAGGGATGTGACTAATAAACATGACACTTCACTCCTCTACTGTAAGGACAGGGATGTGACTAATAAACATGACACTTCACTCCTCTACTGTCAGGACAGGGATGTGACTAATAAACATGCCACTTCACTCCTCTACTGTAAGGAGAGGGATGTGTCTAATAAACATGACACTTCACTCCTCTACTGTAAGCACAGGGATGTGACTAATAAGCATGACACTTCACTCCTCTACTGTAAGCACAGGGATGTGACTAATAAACATGCCACTTCACTCCTCTACTGTAAGGAGAGGGATGTGTCTAATAAACATGACACTTCACTCCTCTACTGTAAGCACAGGGATGTGACTAATAAACATGACACTTCACTCCTCTACTGTAAGGACAGGGGTGTGTCTAATAAACATGACACTTCACTCCTCTACTGTCAGGACAGGGATGTGTCTAATAAACATGACACTTCACTCCTCTACTGTAAGGACAGGGATGTGACTAATAAACATGACACTTCACTCCTCTACTGTAAGGACAGGGATGTGACTAATAAACATGACACTTCACTCCTCTACTGTAAGGACAGGGATGTGACTAATAAACATGACACTTCACTCCTCTACTGTAAGGACAGGGATGTGTCTAATAAACATGACACTTCACTCCTCTACTGTAAGGACAGGGATGTGACTAATAAACATGACACTTCACTCCTCTACTGTAAGGACAGGGATGTGTCTAATAAACATGACACTTCACTCCTCTACTGTAAGGACATGGATGTGTCTAATAAACATGACACTTCACTCCTCTACTGTCAGGACAGGGATGTGTCTAATAAACATGACACTTCACTCCTCTACTGCCAGGACAGGGATGTGTCTAATAAACATGACACTTCACTCCTCTACTGTAAGGACAGGGATGTGTCTAATAAACATGACACTTCACTCCTCTACTGTAAGCACAGGGATGTGACTAATAAACATGACACTTCACTCCTCTACTGTAAGCACAGGGATGTGACTAATAAACATGACACTTCACTCCTCTACTGTAAGGACAGGGATGTGACTAATAAACTTGACACTTCACTCCTCTACTGTCAGGACAGGGATGTGTCTAATAAACATGACACTTCACTCCTCTACTGTACAGGACAGGGATGTGACTAATAAACATGACACTTCACTCCTATACTGTAAGGACAGGGATGTGACTAATAAACATGACACTTCACTCCTCTACTGTAAGGACAGGGATGTGTCTAATAAACATGACACGTCACTCCTCTACTGTAAGGACAGGGATGTGACTAATAAACATGACACTTCACTCCTCTACTGTAAGGACAGGGATGTGTCTAATAAACATGACACTTCACTCCTCTACTGCCAGGACAGGGATGTGTCTAATAAACATGACACTTCACTCCTCTACTGTAAGGACAGGGATGTGACTAATAAACATGACACTTCACTCCTCTACTGTCAGGACAGGGATGTGTCTAATAAACATGACACTTCACTCCTCTACTGTAAGGACAGGGATGTGTCTAATAAACATGACACTTCACTCCTCTACTGTAAGCACATGGATGTGACTAATAAACATGACACTTCACTCCTCTACTGTAAGCACAGGGATGTGACTAATAAACATGACACTTCACTCCTCTACTGTACAGGACAGGGATGTGTCTAATAAACATGACACTTCACTCCTCTACTGTCAGGACAGGGATGTGACTAATAAGCATGACACTTCACTCCTCTACCCTAAGGACAGGGATGTGTCTAATAAACATGACACTTCACTCCTCTACTGTAAGGACAGGGATGTGTCTAATAAACATGACACTTCACTCCTCTACTGTACAGGACAGGGATGTGTTTAATAAACATGACACTTCACTCCTCTACTGTACAGGACAGGGATGTGACTAATAAACATGACACTTCACTCCTATACTGTAAGGACAGGGATGTGACTAATAAACATGACACTTCACTCCTCTACTGTAAGGACAGGGATGTGTCTAATAAACATGACACTTCACTCCTCTACTGTAAGCACAGGGATGTGTCTAATAAACATGACACTTCACTCCTCTACTGTAAGGACAGGGATGTGACTAATAAACATGACACTTCACTCCTCTACTGTCAGGACAGGGATGTGACTAATAAACATGCCACTTCACTCCTCTACTGTAAGGAGAGGGATGTGTCTAATAAACATGACACTTCACTCCTCTACTGTAAGCACAGGGATGTGACTAATAAGCATGACACTTCACTCCTCTACTGTAAGCACAGGGATGTGACTAATAAACATGCCACTTCACTCCTCTACTGTAAGGAGAGGGATGTGTCTAATAAACATGACACTTCACTCCTCTACTGTAAGCACAGGGATGTGACTAATAAGCATGACACTTCACTCCTCTACTGTAAGCACAGGGATGTGTCTAATAAACATGACACTTCACTCCTCTACTGTACAGGACAGGGATGTGACTAATAAACATGACACTTCACTCCTCTACTGTAAGGACAGGGATGTGTCTAATAAACATGACACTTCACTCCTCTACTGTAAGGACAGGGATGTGTCTAATAAACATGACACTTCACTCCTCTACTGTAAGGACAGGGATGTGACTAATAAACATGACACTTCACTCCTCTACTGTACAGGACAGGGATGTGTCTAATAAACATGACACTTCACTCCTCTACTGTAAGGACAGGGATGTGACTAATAAACATGACACTTCACTCCTCTACTGTCAGGACAGGGATGTGACTAATAAACTTGACACTTCACTCCTCTACTGTCAGGACAGGGATGTGACTAATAAACATGACACTTCACTCCTCTACTGTAAGGACAGGGATGTGACTAATAAACATGACACTTCACTCCTCTACTGTCAGGACAGGGATGTGTCTAATAAACATGACACTTCACTCCTCTACTGTAAGGACAGGGATGTGTCTAATAAACATGACACTTCACTCGTCTACTGTACAGGACAGGGATGTGTCTAATAAACATGACACTTCACTCCTCTACTGTAAGGACAGGGATGTGTCTAATAAACATGACACTTCACTCCTCTACTGTAAGGACAGGGATGTGACTAATAAACATGACACTTCACTCCTCTACTGTAAGGACAGGGATGTGACTAATAAACATGACACTTCACTCCTCTACTGTAAGGACAGGGATGTGTCTAATAAACATGACACTTCACTCCTCTACTGTAAGGACAGGGATGTGACTAATAAACATGACACTTCACTCCTCTACTGTAAGGACAGGGATGTGACTAATAAACATGACACTTCACTCCTCTACTGTACAGGACAGGGATGTGACTAATAAACATGACACTTCACTCCTCTACTGTAAGGACAGGGATGTGACTAATAAACATGACACTTCACTCCTCTACTGTAAGGACAGGGATGTGTCTAATAAACATGACACTTCACTCCTCTACTGTAAGGACAGGGATGTGACTAATAAACATGACACTTCACTCCTCTACTGTAAGGACAGGGATGTGTCTAATAAACATGACACTTCACTCCTCTACTGTAAGGACAGGGATGTGACTAATAAACATGACACTTCACTCCTCTACTGTACAGGACAGGGATGTGACTAATAAACATGACACTTCACTCCTCTACTGTCAGGACAGGGATGTGTCTAATAAACATGACACTTCACTCCTCTACTGTAAGGACAGGGATGTGACTAATAAACATGACACTTCACTCCTCTACTGTAAGGACAGGGATGTGACTAATAAACATGACACTTCACTCCTCTACTGTAAGCACAGGGATGTGTTTAATAAACATGACACTTCACTCCTCTACTGTAAGGACAGGGATGTGTCTAATAAACATGACACTTCACTCCTCTACTGTCAGGACAGGGATGTGACTAATAAACATGACACTTCACTCCTCTACTGTCAGGACAGGGATGTGTCTAATAAACATGACACTTCACTCCTCTACTGTACAGGACAGGGATGTGACTAATAAACATGACACTTCACTCCTATACTGTAAGGACAGGGATGTGACTAATAAACATGACACTTCACTCCTCTACTGTAAGGACAGGGATGTGTCTAATAAACATGACACGTCACTCCTCTACTGTAAGGACAGGGATGTGACTAATACACATGACACTTCACTCCTCTACTGTAAGGACAGGGATGTGTCTAATAAACATGACACTTCACTCCTCTACTGCCAGGACAGGGATGTGTCTAATAAACATGACACTTCACTCCTCTACTGTAAGGACAGGGATGTGACTAATAAACATGACACTTCACTCCTCTACTGTCAGGACAGGGATGTGTCTAATAAACATGACACTTCACTCCTCTACTGTAAGGACAGGGATGTGTCTAATAAACATGACACTTCACTCCTCTACTGTAAGCACAGGGATGTGACTAATAAACATTACACTTCACTCCTCTACTGTAAGCACAGGGATGTGACTAATAAACATGACACTTCACTCCTCTACTGTACAGGACAGGGATGTGTCTAATAAACATGACACTTCACTCCTCTACTGTCAGGACAGGGATGTGACTAATAAGCATGACACTTCACTCCTCTACTGTAAGGACAGGGATGTGTCTAATAAACATGACACTTCACTCCTCTACTGTAAGGACAGGGATGTGTCTAATAAACATGACACTTCACTCCTCTACTGTACAGGACAGGGATGTGTTTAATAAACATGACACTTCACTCCTCTACTGTACAGGACAGGGATGTGACTAATAAACATGACACTTCACTCCTATACTGTAAGGACAGGGATGTGACTAATAAACATGACACTTCACTCCTCTACTGTAAGGACAGGGATGTGTCTAATAAACATGACACTTCACTCCTCTACTGTAAGCACAGGGATGTGTCTAATAAACATGACACTTCACTCCTCTACTGTAAGGACAGGGATGTGACTAATAAACATGACACTTCACTCCTCTACTGTCAGGACAGGGATGTGACTAATAAACATGCCACTTCACTCCTCTACTGTAAGGAGAGGGATGTGTCTAATAAACATGACACTTCACTCCTCTACTGTAAGCACAGGGATGTGACTAATAAGCATGACACTTCACTCCTCTACTGTAAGCACAGGGATGTGACTAATAAACATGCCACTTCACTCCTCTACTGTAAGGAGAGGGATGTGTCTAATAAACATGACACTTCACTCCTCTACTGTAAGCACAGGGATGTGACTAATAAGCATGACACTTCACTCCTCTACTGTAAGCACAGGGATGTGTCTAATAAACATGACACTTCACTCCTCTACTGTAAGGACAGGGATGTGACTAATAAACATGACACTTCACTCCTCTACTGTACAGGACAGGGATGTGACTAATAAACATGACACTTTACTCCTCTACTGTCAGGACAGGGATGTGTCTAATAAACATGACACTTCACTCCTCTACTGTAAGGACAGGGATGTGACTAATAAACATGACACTTCACTCCTCTACTGTAAGGACAGGGATGTGACTAATAAACATGACACTTCACTCCTCTACTGTAAGCACAGGGATGTGTCTAATAAACATGACACTTCACTCCTCTACTGTAAGGACAGGGATGTGTCTAATAAACATGACACTTCACTCCTCTACTGTCAGGACAGGGATGTGACTAATAAACATGACACTTCACTCCTCTACTGTAAGGACAGGGATGTGACTAATAAACATGACACGTCACTCCTCTACTGTAAGGACAGGGATGTGTCTAATAAACATGACACTTCACTCCTCTACTGTAAGGACAGGGATGTGACTAATAAACATGACACTTCACTCCTCTACTGTCAGGACAGGGATGTGTCTAATAAACATGACACTTCACTCCTCTACTGTAAGGACAGGGATGTGTCTAATAAACATGACACTTCACTCCTCTACTGTAAGCACAGGGATGTGACTAATAAACATGACACTTCACTCCTCTACTGTAAGCACAGGGATGTGACTAATAAACATGACACTTCACTCCTCTACTGTACAGGACAGGGATGTGTCTAATAAACATGACACTTCACTCCTCTACTGTCAGGACAGGGATGTGACTAATAAGCATGACACTTCACTCCTCTACTGTAAGGACAGGGATGTGTCTAATAAACATGACACTTCACTCCTCTACTGTAAGGACAGGGATGTGTCTAATAAACATGACACTTCACTCCTCTACTGTACAGGACAGGGATGTGTTTAATAAACATGACACTTCACTCCTCTACTGTACAGGACAGGGATGTGACTAATAAACATGACACTTCACTCCTATACTGTAAGGACAGGGATGTGACTAATAAACATGACACTTCACTCCTCTACTGTAAGGACAGGGATGTGTCTAATAAACATGACACTTCACTCCTCTACTGTAAGCACAGGGATGTGTCTAATAAACATGACACTTCACTCCTCTACTGTAAGGACAGGGATGTGACTAATAAACATGACACTTCACTCCTCTACTGTCAGGACAGGGATGTGTCTAATAAACATGACACTTCACTCCTCTACTGTAAGGACAGGGATGTGACTAATAAACATGACACTTCACTCCTCTACTGTCAGGACAGGGATGTGTCTAATAAACATGACACTTCACTCCTCTACTGTAAGGACAGGGATGTGTCTAATAAACATGACACTTCACTCCTCTACTGTAAGCACAGGGATGTGACTAATAAACATTACACTTCACTCCTCTACTGTAAGCACAGGGATGTGACTAATAAACATGACACTTCACTCCTCTACTGTACAGGACAGGGATGTGTCTAATAAACATGACACTTCACTCCTCTACTGTCAGGACAGGGATGTGACTAATAAGCATGACACTTCACTCCTCTACTGTAAGGACAGGGATGTGTCTAATAAACATGACACTTCACTCCTCTACTGTAAGGACAGGGATGTGTCTAATAAACATGACACTTCACTCCTCTACTGTACAGGACAGGGATGTGTTTAATAAACATGACACTTCACTCCTCTACTGTACAGGACAGGGATGTGACTAATAAACATGACACTTCACTCCTATACTGTAAGGACAGGGATGTGACTAATAAACATGACACTTCACTCCTCTACTGTAAGGACAGGGATGTGTCTAATAAACATGACACTTCACTCCTCTACTGTAAGCACAGGGATGTGTCTAATAAACATGACACTTCACTCCTCTACTGTAAGGACAGGGATGTGACTAATAAACATGACACTTCACTCCTCTACTGTCAGGACAGGGATGTGACTAATAAACATGCCACTTCACTCCTCTACTGTAAGGAGAGGGATGTGTCTAATAAACATGACACTTCACTCCTCTACTGTAAGCACAGGGATGTGACTAATAAGCATGACACTTCACTCCTCTACTGTAAGCACAGGGATGTGACTAATAAACATGCCACTTCACTCCTCTACTGTAAGGAGAGGGATGTGTCTAATAAACATGACACTTCACTCCTCTACTGTAAGCACAGGGATGTGACTAATAAGCATGACACTTCACTCCTCTACTGTAAGCACAGGGATGTGTCTAATAAACATGACACTTCACTCCTCTACTGTAAGGACAGGGATGTGACTAATAAACATGACACTTCACTCCTCTACTGTACAGGACAGGGATGTGACTAATAAACATGACACTTTACTCCTCTACTGTCAGGACAGGGATGTGTCTAATAAACATGACACTTCACTCCTCTACTGTAAGGACAGGGATGTGACTAATAAACATGACACTTCACTCCTCTACTGTAAGGACAGGGATGTGACTAATAAACATGACACTTCACTCCTCTACTGTAAGCACAGGGATGTGTCTAATAAACATGACACTTCACTCCTCTACTGTAAGGACAGGGATGTGTCTAATAAACATGACACTTCACTCCTCTACTGTCAGGACAGGGATGTGACTAATAAACATGACACTTCACTCCTCTACTGTAAGGACAGGGATGTGACTAATAAACATGACACGTCACTCCTCTACTGTAAGGACAGGGATGTGTCTAATAAACATGACACTTCACTCCTCTACTGTAAGGACAGGGATGTGACTAATAAACATGACACTTCACTCCTCTACTGTCAGGACAGGGATGTGTCTAATAAACATGACACTTCACTCCTCTACTGTAAGGACAGGGATGTGTCTAATAAACATGACACTTCACTCCTCTACTGTAAGCACAGGGATGTGACTAATAAACATGACACTTCACTCCTCTACTGTAAGCACAGGGATGTGACTAATAAACATGACACTTCACTCCTCTACTGTACAGGACAGGGATGTGTCTAATAAACATGACACTTCACTCCTCTACTGTCAGGACAGGGATGTGACTAATAAGCATGACACTTCACTCCTCTACTGTAAGGACAGGGATGTGTCTAATAAACATGACACTTCACTCCTCTACTGTAAGGACAGGGATGTGTCTAATAAACATGACACTTCACTCCTCTACTGTACAGGACAGGGATGTGTTTAATAAACATGACACTTCACTCCTCTACTGTACAGGACAGGGATGTGACTAATAAACATGACACTTCACTCCTATACTGTAAGGACAGGGATGTGACTAATAAACATGACACTTCACTCCTCTACTGTAAGGACAGGGATGTGTCTAATAAACATGACACTTCACTCCTCTACTGTAAGCACAGGGATGTGTCTAATAAACATGACACTTCACTCCTCTACTGTAAGGACAGGGATGTGACTAATAAACATGACACTTCACTCCTCTACTGTCAGGACAGGGATGTGACTAATAAACATGCCACTTCACTCCTCTACTGTAAGGAGAGGGATGTGTCTAATAAACATGACACTTCACTCCTCTACTGTAAGCACAGGGATGTGACTAATAAGCATGACACTTCACTCCTCTACTGTAAGCACAGGGATGTGACTAATAAACATGCCACTTCACTCCTCTACTGTAAGGAGAGGGATGTGTCTAATAAACATGACACTTCACTCCTCTACTGTAAGCACAGGGATGTGACTAATAAGCATGACACTTCACTCCTCTACTGTAAGCACAGGGATGTGTCTAATAAACATGACACTTCACTCCTCTACTGTAAGGACAGGGATGTGACTAATAAACATGACACTTCACTCCTCTACTGTACAGGACAGGGATGTGACTAATAAACATGACACTTTACTCCTCTACTGTCAGGACAGGGATGTGTCTAATAAACATGACACTTCACTCCTCTACTGTAAGGACAGGGATGTGACTAATAAACATGACACTTCACTCCTCTACTGTAAGGACAGGGATGTGACTAATAAACATGACACTTCACTCCTCTACTGTAAGCACAGGGATGTGTCTAATAAACATGACACTTCACTCCTCTACTGTAAGGACAGGGATGTGTCTAATAAACATGACACTTCACTCCTCTACTGTCAGGACAGGGATGTGACTAATAAACATGACACTTCACTCCTCTACTGTAAGGACAGGGATGTGACTAATAAACATGACACTTCACTCCTCTACTGTAAGGACAGGGATGTGACTAATAAACATGACACTTCACTCCTCTACTGTAAGCACGGGGATGTGACTAATAAACATGACACTTCACTCCTCTACAATAAGCACAGGGATGTGTCTAATAAACATGACACTTCACTCCTCTACTGTAAGGACAGGGATGTGACTAATAAACATGACACTTCACTCCTCTACTGTAAGGACAGGGATGTGACTAATAAACATGACACTTCACTCCTCTACTGTACAGGACAGGGATGTGTCTAATAAACATGACACTTCACTCCTCTACTGTAAGGACAGGGATGTGACTAATAAACATGACACTTCACTCCTCTACTGTACAGGACTGGGATGTGTCTAATAAACATGACACTTCACTCCTCTACTGTAAGCACAGGGATGTGACTAATAAACATGACACTTCACTCCTCTACTGTCAGGACATGGATGTGTCTAATAAACATGACACTTCACTCCTCTACTGTAAGGACAGGGATGTGACTAATAAACATGACACTTCACTCCTCTACTGTACAGGACAGGGATGTGACTAATAAACATGACACTTCACTCCTCTACTGTAAGCACAGGGATGTGACTAATAAACATGACACTTCACTCCTATACTGTAAGGACAGGGATGTGACTAATAAACATGACACTTCACTCCTCTACTGTAAGGACAGGGATGTGTCTAATAAACATGACACTTCACTCCTCTACTGTAAGCACAGGGATGTGTCTAATAAACATGACACTTCACTCCTCTACTGTAAGGACAGGGATGTGACTAATAAACATGACACTTCACTCCTCTACTGTCAGGACAGGGATGTGACTAATAAACATGCCACTTCACTCCTCTACTGTAAGGAGAGGGATGTGTCTAATAAACATGACACTTCACTCCTCTACTGTAAGCACAGGGATGTGACTAATAAGCATGACACTTCACTCCTCTACTGTAAGCACAGGGATGTGACTAATAAACATGCCACTTCACTCCTCTACTGTAAGGAGAGGGATGTGTCTAATAAACATGACACTTCACTCCTCTACTGTAAGCACAGGGATGTGACTAATAAGCATGACACTTCACTCCTCTACTGTAAGCACAGGGATGTGTCTAATAAACATGACACTTCACTCCTCTACTGTAAGGACAGGGATGTGACTAATAAACATGACACTTCACTCCTCTACTGTACAGGACAGGGATGTGACTAATAAACATGACACTTTACTCCTCTACTGTCAGGACAGGGATGTGTCTAATAAACATGACACTTCACTCCTCTACTGTAAGGACAGGGATGTGACTAATAAACATGACACTTCACTCCTCTACTGTAAGGACAGGGATGTGACTAATAAACATGACACTTCACTCCTCTACTGTAAGCACAGGGATGTGTCTAATAAACATGACACTTCACTCCTCTACTGTAAGGACAGGGATGTGTCTAATAAACATGACACTTCACTCCTCTACTGTCAGGACAGGGATGTGACTAATAAACATGACACTTCACTCCTCTACTGTAAGGACAGGGATGTGACTAATAAACATGACACTTCACTCCTCTACTGTAAGGACAGGGATGTGACTAATAAACATGACACTTCACTCCTCTACTGTAAGCACGGGGATGTGACTAATAAACATGACACTTCACTCCTCTACTGTAAGCACAGGGATGTGTCTAATAAACATGACACTTCACTCCTCTACTGTAAGGACAGGGATGTGACTAATAAACATGACACTTCACTCCTCTACTGTAAGGACAGGGATGTGACTAATAAACATGACACTTCACTCCTCTACTGTACAGGACAGGGATGTGTCTAATAAACATGACACTTCACTCCTCTACTGTAAGGACAGGGATGTGACTAATAAACATGACACTTCACTCCTCTACTGTACAGGACTGGGATGTGTCTAATAAACATGACACTTCACTCCTCTACTGTAAGCACAGGGATGTGACTAATAAACATGACACTTCACTCCTCTACTGTCAGGACATGGATGTGTCTAATAAACATGACACTTCACTCCTCTACTGTAAGGACAGGGATGTGACTAATAAACATGACACTTCACTCCTCTACTGTACAGGACAGGGATGTGACTAATAAACATGACACTTCACTCCTCTACTGTAAGCACAGGGATGTGACTAATAAACATGACACTTCACTCCTCTACTGTACAGGACAGGGATGTGTCTAATAAACATGACACTTCACTCCTCTACTGTAAGGACAGGGATGTGACTAATACACATGACACTTCACTCCTCTACTGTACAGGGCAGGGATGTGACTAATACACATGACACTTCACTCCTCTACTGTACAGGACAGGGATGTGACTAATAAACATGACACTTCACTCCTCTACTGTACAGGACAGGGATGTGACTAATAAGCATGACACTTCACTCCTCTACTGTAATGACAGGGATGTGACTAATAAACATGACACTTCACTCCTCTACTGTAAGCACAGGGATGTGTCTAATAAACATGACACTTCACTCCTTTACTGTAAGGACAGGGATTTGACTAATAAACATGACACTTCACTCCTCTACTGTAAGGACAGGGATGTGACTAATAAACATGACACTTCACTCCTCTACTGTAAGGACAGGGATGTGACTAATAAACATGACACTTCACTCCTCTACTGTAGGACAGGGATGTGACTAATAAACTTGACACTTCACTCCTCTACTGTAAGGACAGGGATGTGACTAATAAACCTGACACTTCACTCCTCTACTGTAAGGACAGGTATGTGTCTAATAAACATGACACTTCACTCCTCTACTGTAAGGACAGGGATGTGACTAATAAACATGACACTTCACTCCTCTACTGTAAGCACAGGGATGTGTCTAATAAACATGACACTTCACTCCTCTACTGTAAGCACAGGGATGTGACTAATAAACATGACAATTCACTCCTCTACTGTAAGGACAGGGATGTGACTAATAAACATGACACTTCACTCCTCTACTGTAAGGACAGGGATGTGACTAATAAACATGACACTTCACTCCTCTACTGTAAGGACAGGGATGTGTCTAATAAACATGACACTTCACTCCTCTACTGTACAGGACAGGGATGTGTCTAATAAACATGACACTTCACTCCTCTACTGTAAGGACAGGGATGTGACTAATAAACATGACACTTCACTCCTCTACTGTAAGCACAGGGATGTGTCTAATAAACATGACACTTCACTCCTCTACTGTACAGGACAGGGATGTGTCTAATAAACATGACACTTCACTCCTCTACTGTAAGGACAGGGATGTGTCTAATAAACATGACACTTCACTCCTCTACTGTCAGGACAAGGATGTGTCTAATAAACATGACACTTCACTCCTCTACTGTAAGGACAGGGATGTGTCTAATAAACATGACACTTCACTCCTCTACTGTAAGGACAGGGATGTGTCTAATAAACATGACACTTCCCTCCTCCACTGTAAGGACAGGGATGTGACTAATAAACATGACACTCACTCCTCTACTGTAAGGACAGGGATGTGACTAATAAACATGACACTTCACTCCTCTACTGTAAGGACAGGGATGTGTCTAATAAACATGACACTTCACTCCTCTACTGTAAGGACAGGGATGTGACTAATAAACATGACACTTCACTCCTCTACTGTCAGGACAGGGATGTGACTAATAAACATGCCACTTCACTCCTCTACTGTACAGGACAGGGATGTGTCTAATAAACATGACACTTCACTCCTCTACTGTAAGGACAGGGATGTGACTAATAAACATGACACTTCACTCCTCTACTGTAAGGACAGGGATGTGACTAATAAACATGACACTTCACTCCTCTACTGTACAGGACAGGGATGTGACTAATAAACATGACACTTCACTCCTCTACTGTACAGGACAGGGATGTGTCTAATAAACATGACACTTCACTCCTCTACTGTCAGGACAGGGATGTGACTAATAAACATGACACTTCACTCCTCTACTGTAAGGACAGGGATGTGACTAATAAACATGACACTTCACTCCTCTACTGTAAGGACAGGGATGTGACTAATAAACATGACACTTCACTCCTCTACTGTAAGCACGGGGATGTGACTAATAAACATGACACTTCACTCCTCTACTGTAAGCACAGGGATGTGTCTAATAAACATGACACTTCACTCCTCTACTGTAAGGACAGGGATGTGACTAATAAACATGACACTTCACTCCTCTACTGTAAGGACAGGGATGTGACTAATAAACATGACACTTCACTCCTCTACTGTACAGGACAGGGATGTGTCTAATAAACATGACACTTCACTCCTCTACTGTAAGGACAGGGATGTGACTAATAAACATGACACTTCACTCCTCTACTGTACAGGACTGGGATGTGTCTAATAAACATGACACTTCACTCCTCTACTGTAAGCACAGGGATGTGACTAATAAACATGACACTTCACTCCTCTACTGTCAGGACATGGATGTGTCTAATAAACATGACACTTCACTCCTCTACTGTAAGGACAGGGATGTGACTAATAAACATGACACTTCACTCCTCTACTGTACAGGACAGGGATGTGACTAATAAACATGACACTTCACTCCTCTACTGTAAGCACAGGGATGTGACTAATAAACATGACACTTCACTCCTCTACTGTACAGGACAGGGATGTGTCTAATAAACATGACACTTCACTCCTCTACTGTAAGGACAGGGATGTGACTAATACACATGACACTTCACTCCTCTACTGTACAGGGCAGGGATGTGACTAATACACATGACACTTCACTCCTCTACTGTACAGGACAGGGATGTGACTAATAAACATGACACTTCACTCCTCTACTGTACAGGACAGGGATGTGACTAATAAGCATGACACTTCACTCCTCTACTGTAATGACAGGGATGTGACTAATAAACATGACACTTCACTCCTCTACTGTAAGCACAGGGATGTGTCTAATAAACATGACACTTCACTCCTTTACTGTAAGGACAGGGATTTGACTAATAAACATGACACTTCACTCCTCTACTGTAAGGACAGGGATGTGACTAATAAACATGACACTTCACTCCTCTACTGTAAGGACAGGGATGTGACTAATAAACATGACACTTCACTCCTCTACTGTAGGACAGGGATGTGACTAATAAACTTGACACTTCACTCCTCTACTGTAAGGACAGGGATGTGACTAATAAACCTGACACTTCACTCCTCTACTGTAAGGACAGGTATTTGTCTAATAAACATGACACTTCACTCCTCTACTGTAAGGACAGGGATGTGACTAATAAACATGACACTTCACTCCTCTACTGTAAGCACAGGGATGTGTCTAATAAACATGACACTTCACTCCTCTACTGTAAGCACAGGGATGTGACTAATAAACATGACAATTCACTCCTCTACTGTAAGGACAGGGATGTGACTAATAAACATGACACTTCACTCCTCTACTGTAAGGACAGGGATGTGACTAATAAACATGACACTTCACTCCTCTACTGTAAGGACAGGGATGTGTCTAATAAACATGACACTTCACTCCTCTACTGTACAGGACAGGGATGTGTCTAATAAACATGACACTTCACTCCTCTACTGTAAGGACAGGGATGTGACTAATAAACATGACACTTCACTCCTCTACTGTAAGCACAGGGATGTGTCTAATAAACATGACACTTCACTCCTCTACTGTACAGGACAGGGATGTGTCTAATAAACATGACACTTCACTCCTCTACTGTAAGGACAGGGATGTGTCTAATAAACATGACACTTCACTCCTCTACTGTCAGGACAAGGATGTGTCTAATAAACATGACACTTCACTCCTCTACTGTAAGGACAGGGATGTGTCTAATAAACATGACACTTCACTCCTCTACTGTAAGGACAGGGATGTGTCTAATAAACATGACACTTCCCTCCTCCACTGTAAGGACAGGGATGTGACTAATAAACATGACACTTCACTCCTCTACTGTAAGGACAGGGATGTGACTAATAAACATGACACTTCACTCCTCTACTGTAAGGACAGGGATGTGTCTAATAAACATGACACTTCACTCCTCTACTGTAAGGACAGGGATGTGACTAATAAACATGACACTTCACTCCTCTACTGTCAGGACAGGGATGTGACTAATAAACATGCCACTTCACTCCTCTACTGTACAGGACAGGGATGTGTCTAATAAACATGACACTTCACTCCTCTACTGTAAGGACAGGGATGTGACTAATAAACATGACACTTCACTCCTCTACTGTAAGGACAGGGATGTGACTAATAAACATGACACTTCACTCCTCTACTGTACAGGACAGGGATGTGACTAATAAACATGACACTTCACTCCTCTACTGTACAGGACAGGGATGTGTCTAATAAACATGACACTTCACTCCTCTACTGTACAGGACAGGGATGTGTCTAATAAACATGACACTTCACTCCTCTACTGTAAGGACAGGGATGTGACTAATAAACATGACACTTCACTCCTCTACTGTAAGGACAGGGATGTGACTAATAAACATGACACTTCACTCCTCTACTGTAAGGACAGGGATGTGACTAATAAACATGACACTTCACTCCTCTACTGTAAGGACAGGGATGTGTCTAATAAACATGACACTTCACTCCTCTACTGTAAGCACAGGGATGTGACTAATAAACATGACACTTCACTCCTCTACTGTAAGGACAGGGATGTGACTAATAAACATGACACTTCACTCCTCTACTGTAAGGACAGGGATGTGTCTAATAAACATGACACTTCACTCCTCTACTGTAAGGACAGGGATGTGACTAATAAACATGACACTTCACTCCTCTACTGTAAGGACAGGGATGTGACTAATAAACATGACACTTCACTCCTCTACTGTAAGGACAGGGATGTGTCTAATAAACATGACACTTCACTCCTCTACTGTAAGGACAGGGATGTGACTAATAAACATGACACTTCACTCCTCTACTGTCAGGACAGGGATGTGACTAATAAACATGCCACTTCACTCCTCTACTGTAAGGACAGGGATGTGTCTAATAAACATGACACTTCACTCCTCTACTGTAAGGACAGTGATGTGACTAATAAACATGACACTTCACTCCTCTACTGTCAGGACAGGGATGTGACTAATAAACATGACACTTCACTCCTCTACTGTAAGCACAGGGATGTGTCTAATAAACATGACACTTCACTCCTCTACTGTAAGGACAGGGATGTGTCTAATAAACATGACACTTCACTCCTATACTGTAAGGACAGGGATGTGACTAATAAACATGACACTTCACTCCTCTACTGTAAGGACAGGGATGTGTCTAATAAACATGACACTTCACTCCTCTACTGTCAGGACAGGGATGTGTCTAATAAACATGACACTTCACTCCTCTACTGTAAGGACAGGGATGTGACTAATAAACATGACACTTCACTCCTCTACTGTAAGGACAGGGATGTGACTAATAAACATGACACTTCACTCCTCTACTGTAAGCACAGGGATGTGACTAATAAACATGACACTTCACTCCTCTACTGTAAGGACAGGGATGTGACTAATAAACATGACACTTCACTCCTCTACTGTAAGGACAGGGATGTGACTAATAAACATGACACTTCACTCCTCTACTGTAAGGACAGGGATGTGTCTAATAAACATGACACTTCACTCCTCTACTGTAAGGACAGGGATGTGACTAATAAACATGACACTTCACTCCTCTACTGTACAGGACAGGGATGTGACTAATAAACATGACACTTCACTCCTCTACTGTAAGGACAGGGATGTGACTAATAAACATGACACTTCACTCCTCTACTGTATGGACAGGGATGTGACTAATAAACATGACACTTCACTCCTCTACTGTAAGCACAGGGATGTGACAAATAAACATGACACTTCACTCCTCTACTGTACAGGACAGGGATGTGTCTAATAAACATGACACTTCACTCCTCTACTGTAAGGACAGGGATGTGTCTAATAAACATGACACTTCACTCCTCTACTGTAAGGACAGGGATGTGTCTAATAAACATGACACTTCACTCCTCTACTGTCAGGACAGGGATGTGTCTAATAAACATGACACTTCACTCCTCTAGTGTAAGGACAGGGATGTGTCTAATAAACATGACACTTCACTCCTCTACTGTCAGGACAGGGATGTGACTAATAAACATGACACTTCACTCCTCTACTGTAAGGACAGGGATGTGTCTAATAAACATGACACTTCACTCCTCTACTGTAAGGACAGGGATGTGACTAATAAACATGACACTTCACTCCTCTACTGTAAGGACAGGGATGTGTCTAATAAACATGACACTTCACTCCTCTACTGTAAGGACAGGGATGTGACTAATAAACATGCCACTTCACTCCTCTACTGTACAGGACAGGGATGTGTCTAATAAACATGACACTTCACTCCTCTACTGTAAGGACAGGGATGTGACTAATAAACATGACACTTCACTCATCTACTGTAAGGACAGGGATGTGTCTAATAAACATGACACTTCACTCCTCTACTGTAAGGACAGGGATGTGACTAATACACATGACACTTCACTCCTCTACTGTAAGGACAGGGATGTGTCTAATAAACATGACACTTCACTCCTCTACTGTAAGGACAGGGATGTGACTAATAAACATGACACTTCACTCCTCTACTGTAAGGACAGGGATGTGACTAATAAACATGACACTTCACTCCTCTACTGTCAGGACAGGGATGTGACTAATAAACATGACACTTCACTCCACTACTGTAAGGACAGGGATGTGACTAATAAACATGACACTTCACTCCTCTACTGTAAGGACAGGGATGTGACTAATAAACATGACACTTCACTCCTCTACTGTCAGGACAGGGATGTGACTAATAAACATGACACTTCACTCCACTACTGTAAGGACAGGGATGTGACTAATAAACATGACACTTCACTCCTCTACTGTAAGGACAGGGATGTGACTAATAAACATGACACTTCACTCCTCTACTGTCAGGACAGGGATGTGACTAATAAACATGACACTTCACTCCTCTACTGTACAGGACAGGGATGTGTCTAATAAACATGACACTTCACTCCTCTACTGTAAGGACAGGGATGTGTCTAATAAACATGACACTTCACTCCTCTACTGTCAGGACAGGGATGTGACTAATAAACATGACACTTCACTCTTCTACTGTAAGCACAGGGATGTGACTAATAAACATGACACTTCACTCCTCTACTGTAAGGACAGGGATGTGTCTAATAAACATGACACTTCACTCCTCTACTGTCAGGACAGGGATGTGTCTAATAAACATGACACTTCACTCCTCTACTGTAAGGACAGGGATGTGACTAATAAACATGACACTTCACTCCTCTACTGTAAGGACAGGGGTGTGTCTAATAAACATGACACTTCACTCCTCTACTGTCAGGACAGGGATGTGTCTAATAAACATGACACTTCACTCCTCTACTGTAAGGACAGGGATGTGACTAATAAACATGACACTTCACTCCTCTACTGTAAGGACAGGGATGTGACTAATAAACATGACACTTCACTCCTCTACTGTAAGGACAGGGATGTGTCTAATAAACATGACACTTCACTCCTCTACTGTAAGGACAGGGATGTGACTAATAAACATGACACTTCACTCCTCTACTGTACAGGACAGGGATGTGACTAATAAACATGACACTTCACTCCTCTACTGTAAGGACAGGGATGTGTCTAATAAACATGACACTTCACTCCTCTACTGTAAGGACAGGGATGTGACTAATAAACATGACACTTCACTCCTCTACTGTACAGGACAGGGATGTGACTAATAAACATGACACTTCACTCCTCTACTGTAAGGACAGGGATGTGACTAATAAACATGACACTTCACTCCTCTACTGTACAGGACAGGGATGTGACTAATAAACATGACACTTCACTCCTCTACTGTAAGGACAGGGATGTGACTAATAAACATGACACTTCACTCCTCTACTGTACAGGACAGGGATGTGACTAATAAACATGACACTTCACTCCTCTACTGTAAGGACAGGGATGTGACTAATAAACATGACACTTCACTCCTCTACTGTAAGGACAGGGATGTGACTAATAAACATGACACTTCACTCCTCTACTGTCAGGACAGGGATGTGACTAATAAACATGACACTTCACTCCTCTACTGTCAGGACAGGGATGTGACTAATAAACATGACACTTCACTCCTCTACTGTCAGGACAGGGATGTGACTAATAAACATGACACTTCACTCCTCTACTGTAAGGACAGGGATGTGACTAATAAACATGACACTTCACTCCTCTACTGTAAGGACAGGGATGTGACTAATAAACATGACACTTCACTCCTCTACTGTCAGGACAGGGATGTGACTAATAAACATGACACTTCACTCCTCTACTGTACAGGACAGGGATGTGACTAATAAACATGACACTTCACTCCTCTACTGTAAGGACAGGGATGTGACTAATAAACATGACACTTCACTCCTCTACTGTACAGGACAGGGATGTGACTAATAAACATGACACTTCACTCCTCTACTGTAAGGACAGGGATGTGACTAATAAACATGACACTTCACTCCTCTACTGTAAGGACAGGGATGTGACTAATAAACATGACACTTCACTCCTCTACTGTCAGGACAGGGATGTGACTAATAAACATGACACTTCACTCCTCTACTGTAAGGACAGGGATGTGACTAATAAACATGACACTTCACTCCTCTACTGTCAGGACAGGGATGTGACTAATAAACATGACACTTCACTCCTCTACTGTACATGACAGGGATGTGACTAATAAACATGACACTTCACTCCTCTACTGTAAGGACAGGGATGTGACTAATAAACATGACACTTCACTCCTCTACTGTACAGGACAGGGATGTGTCTAATAAACATGACACTTCACTCCTCTACTGTAAGGACAGGGATGTGACTAATAAACATGACACTTCACTCCTCTACTGTCAGGACAGGGATGTGACTAATAAACATGACACTTCACTCCTCTACTGTAAGGACAGGGATGTGACTAATAAACATGACACTTCACTCCTCTACTGTCAGGACAGGGATGTGTCTAATAAACATGACACTTCACTCCTCTACTGTAAGGACAGGGATGTGACTAATAAACATGACACTTCACTCCTCTACTGTAAGGACAGGGATGTGTCTAATAAACATGACACTTCACTCCTCTACTGTAAGCACAGGGATGTGACTAATAAACATGACACTTCACTCCTCTACTGTAAGCACAGGGATGTGACTAATAAACATGACACTTCACTCCTCTACTGTAAGGACAGGGATGTGACTAATAAACATGACACTTCACTCCTCCACTGTCAGGACAGGGATGTGTCTAATAAACATGACACTTCACTCCTATACTGTACAGGACAGGGATGTGACTAATAAACATGACACTTCACTCCTCTACTGTAAGGACAGGGATGTGTCTAATAAACATGACACTTCACTCCTCTACTGTAAGCACAGGGATGTGTCTAATAAACATGACACTTCACTCCTCTACTGTCAGGACAGGGATGTGACTAATAAACATGACACTTCACTCCTCTACTGTAAGGACAGGGATGTGTCTAATAAACATGACACTTCACTCCTCTACTGTAAGGACAGGGATGTGTCTAATAAACATGACACTTCACTCCTCTACTGTAAGGACAGGGATGTGACTAATAAACATGACACTTCACTCCTCTACTGTAAGCACAGGGATGTGACTAATAAACATGACACTTCACTCCTCTACTGTAAGGACAGGGATGTGACTAATAAACATGACACTTCACTCCTCTACTGTAAGCACAGGGATGTGACTAATAAACATGACACTTCACTCCTCTACTGTAAGGACAGGGATGTGACTAATAAACATGACACTTCACTCCTCTACTGTAAGGACAGGGATGTGTCTAATAAACATGAAACTTCACTCCTCTACTGTAAGGACAGGGATGTGACTAATAAACATGACACTTCACTCCTCTACTGTAAGGACAGGGATGTGTCTAATAAACATGACACTTCACTCCTCTACTGTAAGGACAGGGATGTGTCTAATAAACATGACACTTCACTCCTCTACTGTCAGGAGAGGGATGTGACTAATAAACATGACACTTCACTCCTCTACTGTAAGGACAGGGATGTGTCTAATAAACATGACACTTCACTCCTCTACTGTACAGGACAGGGATGTGTCTAATAAACATGACACTTCACTCCTCTACTGTAAGGACAGGGATGTGACTAATAAACATGACACTTCACTCCTCTACTGTAAGGACAGGGATGTGACTAATAAACATGACACTTCACTCCTCTACTGTAAGGACAGGGATGTGTCTAATAAACATGACACTTCACTCCTCTACTGTAAGGACAGGGATGTGACTAATAAACATGACACTTCACTCCTCTACTGTACAGGACAGGGATGTGACTAATAAACATGACACTTCACTCCTCTACTGTCAGGACAGGGATGTGTCTAATAAACATGACACTTCACTCCTCTACTGTAAGGACAGGGATGTGACTAATAAACATGACACTTCACTCCTCTACTGTACAGGACAGAGATGTGTCTAATAAACATGACACTTCACTCCTCTACTGTAAGCACAGGGATGTGACTAATAAACATGACACTTCACTCCTCTACTGTCAGGACAGGGATGTGTCTAATAAACATGACACTTCACTCCTCTACTGTCAGGACAGGGATGTGACTAATAAACATGACACTTCACTCCTCTACTGTAAGGACAGGGATGTGTCTAATAAACATGACACTTCACTCCTCTACTGTAAGGACAGGGATGTGACTAATAAACATGACACTTCACTCCTCTACTGTAAGCACAGGGATGTGACTAATAAACATGACACTTCACTCCTCTACTGTACAGGACAGGGATGTGTCTAATAAACATGACACTTCACTCCTCTACTGTAAGGACAGGGATGTGACTAATAAACATGACACTTCACTCCTCTACTGTAAGGACAGGGATGTGACTAATAAACATGACACTTCACTCCTCTACTGTAAGGACAGGGATGTGACTAATAAACATGACACTTCACTCCTCTACTGTACAGGACAGGGATGTGTCTAATAAACATGACACTTCACTCCTCTACTGTAAGGACAGGGATGTGTCTAATAAACATGACACTTCACTCCTCTACTGTAAGGACAGGGATGTGACTAATAAACATGACACTTCACTCCTCTACTGTAAGGACAGGGATGTGTCTAATAAACATGACACTTCACTCCTCTACTGTAAGGACATGGATGTGTCTAATAAACATGACACTTCACTCCTCTACTGTAAGGACAGGGATGTGTCTAATAAACATGACACTTCACTCCTCTACTGTAAGGACAGGGATGTGTCTAATAAACATGACACTTCACTCCTCTACTGTAAGGACAGGGATGTGACTAATAAACATGACACTTCACTCCTCTACTGTAAGGACAGGGATGTGACTAATAAACATGACACTTCACTCCTCTACTGTAAGGACAGGGATGTGACTAATAAACATGACACTTCACTCCTCTACTGTAAGCACAGGGATGTGACTAATAAACATGACACTTCACTCCTCTACTGTAAGGACAGGGATGTGACTAATAAACATGACACTTCACTCCTCTACTGTAAGGACAGGGATGTGACTAATAAACATGACACTTCACTCCTCTACTGTAAGGACAGGGATGTGACTAATAAACATGACACTTCACTCCTCTACTGTAAGGACAGGGATGTGACTAATAAACATGACATGTCACTCCTCTACTGTAAGGACAGGGATGTGACTAATAAACATGACACTTCACTCATCTACTGTAAGGACAGGGATGTGACTAATAAACATGACACTTCACTCCTCTACTGTCAGGACAGGGATGTGACTAATAAACATGACACTTCACTCCTCTACTGTCAGGACAGGGATGTGACTAATAAACATGACACTTCACTCCTCTACTGTACAGGACAGGGATGTGACTAATAAACATGACACTTCACTCCTCTACTGTACAGGACAGGGATGTGACTAATAAACATGACACTTCACTCCTCTACTGTAAGGACAGGGATGTGTCTAATAAACATGACACTTCACTCCTCTACTGTAAGGACAGGGATGTGTATAATAAACATGACACTTCACTCCTCCTTCACAGGGATGTGTCTAATAAACATGACACTTCACTCCTCTACTGTAAGGACAGGGATGTGTCTAATAAACATGACACTTCACTCCTCTACTGTAAGGACAGGGATGTGTCTAATAAACATGACACTTCACTCCTCCTTCACAGGGATGTGTCTAATAAACATGACACTTCACTCCTCTACTGTAAGGACAACTCAGTCATGCAACTCAGTTAGCATCCAAGCTAGCCATAACGTTACATTAGTAGCTTAGCATGCAAGCTACTGTAGAAACTGCATCTTACCTGGTCAATAAACTGGTCCTCCTTGCTCCTCCTGGACATATAGATAATATCCACAGTGGTGTGCTGTGCTGTTGGTCCTCAATAAATGTCCCGCCGGCGAAAACTAAGTGACTAATAAAGTGCTAAATGTTTGATAATAGAATACAGGATTAGTCTGAACGTGCCTGCTGTTAATAACATTTTCAATCAATCAATCAATCAATCCCGCGAGGGGATGACGTCACTTATGGTTCAGCCGTTGTCACGTGATTCACGTTAGATGCCACTCCAGTAATCCCAGTATGTGGACTCAAGACTACTTATTCTGCTGAAAGCCCCGTTTTAAGGTGTGGACAGGGCTTTAGTCAGCTCGAATCGGATTGGCTAGTATTGGTTTTACAGAGGCTGGAGAAGGACACCTCCCCCCTGCCTCCTCTCCAGTCTCCTCTGCTGCAGTGAGACAGTGTGTTAGATAGAGTGAGAAGGAGAAGAGGGAGACATTAAAAAAAAAAAAAAAAAAATTATAACACAGATGAAAAATAATGATTATTTATTATTATTGTAAACTATATAAAAATATATATATATATATATTTTTTTTGTTTTTTCATATTTCATATTTGATATTAATTCATATTTTCATAGGGAGGCCTGGCTTCCATGAGGATTCGCCACTGCAGATATCAGAATCTAATCTAATCATCTAAACCAGTGGTTCCCAAACTGTGGTGCGCGCACCCCTTGTGGTGCGCGAGCGCCCTCTAGGTGGTGCGTGACATGAAAAGGCTAAACAAATATTTAAAATAAAAAAAATAAAAATTACAATAGAATGTCATACAAATCTTAGTCAAACCGTTAGTATTATGGATATTAAACATGCTGGCAGAGTACATGCATCCATGTTTTTTCTAACAGAAACCCATTGTGGGGTGCGTCAGCTAGGTCGGGAGGTGACAGGGGGTGCACGGCCAAAAAAGTTTGGGAACCGCTGATCTAAACAAATCTAATCATGACATTTAAGACATGCATGACATGCATGACATACAGATATATATATATCTCTGACTCTGAGCACCTGAAGACTGTGCTATTAAACCAGGAAGTGCAGCACTATGTCAGCAGAGTAGAGCCTCCACTACTGCAGTGCAACACACAACTAACACAAGAGTGAACAAAAAACGCTCATGGACCCGCGGCCTGTCATTGATTGCTCGCTTGTGTTGTTCGTTTGATTTGTTTTGGATTATTTGGCCGCCAAACAAACTATCAAAACGTACACGTACCGCGGTCTCACGCTGACTGAACTCGCTTGTGTTGTCGCTGACTCGCTGTGTGTCTGACTCTGGAGGCATCCGCCCACCTCTACCTTTGATTGGCTTACCATGACATTTTACTCAACCTCAGCCAATCGCGCGCTGAGGTTGGCTGAGAAGGACAGAATGCCTCTCGGCACAGAGATCTTTCTGATGAAAAAAAAAAGCTTCAATCATAGACAGTAACGCGCCGCATTTTTTGGCAGTAACGGTAACGGCGTTATTAAGATTGCAAGTGGCCAACCCGCGGCTCGCGAGCCACATGCGGCTCTTTGCCCATCAATGTGCGGCTCTTCCATCCAAAAAATAATAATTAAAAAATTAAAATAAAACGTTTTTATAATTTTTTTTTGTCACTCATTCCATAAGGACGTAGAATAAACATTTACAATTTTTTTAAATGGTCCATTTGCATGTTCTTGGTATCTGAATCTAGGGACATATATGGATCAGTGTCAGAAATAGTGTGTCTGTTACTAGGCTTGAGTGAATTGTAATGAACCAAAGGAGAATATCAATTCTATTTAAAAAAAAATAGACCAGACCTGAAAAATCTAAGCAAATGAATAAAGGGAAGATGATTAAACAGATGGTTTTGTAGATACAGTACTGAATTCTGCCATCTTTTTTATAATGTAAATTTATATATGAATATAACCAAGTTCTATGAATACTGGTGACGCTCAGCGTCATCTGCACTAACCTCACTTTGTGCATATGCACTGAATAAAAATCCACAATGTACCTTTACATACCAACATTCGTCTGGCCACACCTCTATCCGCTACCTTCATAAGCAGGTGTGTGGCCACACACTCGCCTCCTTCCCAATCTTTCACCACAAGGCGAGATCAAAGGCCGCAGTGGCGTCCAGACGCTGAGCGTCACCAGTATTCATAGAACTTGGTTATATTCATAACCTTACGTTCTATTTCATACTGGCTGCCGCTCAGCGTCATCTGCACTACGGGAGCTGAGCGGGAGCCTGAAGCTCGACAAATGTACCCCTCTGAGGCCCCCCACAACCATCAGAACTGGGGAAGACCGAGCCCCCCCGACCCTCCCTAATGGAGGATACCCCCCCTATTGGCGGACGGGAGGGAGACGGATCCGACCGTGCGAAGAGAAACTAAACTCGACACTTAGTGACACCGCCCCCCACATCGCCAGCGTATTCGGACAGGGCCCCTCCAAGAGCGGGCCCTTCCCCCCACTAGTACGCCGCCTGGCACACTGACCCTGACAACTCAGGCAGTCAGCATGGCCGTAACGCGAAGCACACAAAAGGCTACACTACAGCGGAAGCAGGCAGCGCACCGGGGAGACGACCCCAGAGGGGGTCGTTCCCTCAAACCAGGCAGCAGGCGTTTGACCCGAGCCTGGAGCACTGCGGACGAGAAAGGCGCCAAAGGGGTCAACTGAAAACAGCACCCCGGTGGAAGGGGCGTATGCTGGCATTGTTGCGCACCATGACAAAGCCTCCACCAAAAAACCCCGACCCAGAGGGGCCGAGGGAGAGAAGGCTGACACGATTGGCAGACGTCATGAACGTGCAGGGGCACACTCAACCGGGTAACCCGGGAGTTGACTCTGCTCCAACACACCAGGGAATCAACCACCCTCTTGGTACCACATGCGGTGGTTGTTCCTATAACCCCTCAAGAAAAAACTCCAAAACACACCTGCGGGTATACACTGGCTATACCGCAGTACAAGTGTTTCAGTTTTCAAAAAGGGGTTATTCCAGGCCTACGGGTAGACGAAACACAACTTCGGACCAGGCCCGGCGGCTCGGGAAGCACACAGGGATGCCAGAGGAGGTCCAGAAGACCACCCCAACAGCCCCCTCTTCGCCATGCGTAAGAGAGGAGCGAAAATAATGGAGAACCAGCCCCTTCACGATAGCGCAGGGTACAACATGTACCCAACAAAGGGCCTCCATAACGCCCAACCCTGTGACACCCGGGCCGACCCAGCATTTTTCCCCCCGAAAAAAGCACAAGTCCCTCAGGGTACCAGAACAGCAGATCTGCGTCCCCGGCGGACAACGGGTTAACTGACCTGGACCAGCGTGACCAGAACCAGTCCCGTGCCCTAACCACGCCGACATCCCCACTCCAAGAGAGGGGGTAGGTACGCGTGTCGATCTAAAAACATGAAAAGAGGGCACCACCCAGACGGTCCCATTCGTACCGCACTCACTGGCCCACCCCAAGGGCGTGAGACCCCTCTACCTATGTTTTGATCTATTCCGTTAACATCCCCCAGATATGAACGAGAATTCGCCGAGACCTAGTAACAGGCGCTCGGAAGAGAAAACCTCCATCCCAGTTGCCCTATAAAAACGCCGTTTTAATAATGAGCAACCAAGGCGTACCAGCCTCATGCGTGACTCTTATCAGAAACACCCCGAGCCAGCACTATGTACGCGTCGAGACCCAAACACATCAATGGATAGTCCAACCAGACACCAGACATTGGTCCTTCAAGTCGCCTGGGAGAACGACAAGGAGTTGTCGTGCTTCATATTCTTCCCTCTTTTTATTAAAAAGAAAGAAACACAGACTGACATGAATCCCACGTGACGCAGCTGAGGGTAAATTCTTTTTTCATTCTTACATCCCGCCACCCTCACCACAGAGCGGAGACGGGAATCCTCAGAGAGACTTCCCACGTGAGCCATGATTTGAAAAGTCACGGTAACATTGAGCCATGTGACCAACAGACTCAAGTTACACGTATCGAGCGTAGCAGAACACTAAGTTCCTACGCTCTGCCCCGACAACTTGACAATGACAGACCCTACATACAGGTCTGAAAAAAACTCACGGAAGCCGTCGTCCAATAGAAACGTGATAGGTGCGGAGTCAGGGAAACCCTCCCCCCCACCCGTGCCAAGCTGCCTAACAACTTGGCCGGACCGAATGAAAAGAGAGTAAAAAAAAAACCCGACCAATCAGAAGAGGGAAGGAGGGGTTTATCCGGTACCCCCTCGCAAGCCCAACCCTTGAATACGACAACAACAATAGCCATATGATACCTTAAGTAGCCAGTATGCTAATAAACAGCGCAAAGCTAATTCAATGCACGCTAGCCACAGACACGTCTGTGAACAGGGTTTATAACAAGGCCAAAGTTATATATGTGTGAACCCGACACCCGTGTTTATGTTGCAAGACACAGAAAATCTGATAGAGAGAGAGAGCGGCCTGAACCGCGGTACCTTTACACACACGAGCATTACTGCAGACCAACACAACAGTGTTGCGGCTCAATATCACTGTTTAAGCAACAGAGCACACAACTAACCTCTACCTTTATGTGAAGACCTAACCTTCAGGTCGAGGCAGAAAAAAACCTTTTTCAACCGAGTGTAAGCTGCAGGCCTTGCTTAAGCTCTAACATGAAATGTAGCGACCAACAAGACTTAAAGTCTAGCCCTTCTATCAACCCAAACTAGCGAAAGGTTCACACATCGTATCCCCATCATATGTAGTGAATAAACACACAGTTTGTAACAAAAAATAGTCCCTCCCAGGAGGGACCTTTTATTTATTTACAAAATCATATGTTGGGCCGGGAAGGGAACAGGGGGGACCACAGAGGGAAAAAAGTCACTTTTAGCGACGCCTGCCACAAGCCGCTCGGGACTTGCCACCCCGGGGAGCCCCGGAGGGACGGTAAAGGATAGGAGGCTGGTCACGACGATCCCTACCGTCACCTCCGAGCGTGGATGGGCCGGCTGCAGTGGCGGAGGCGCCCTCTTTCCTCCTGGCCTTCTTTGCCGAAGGTCCAGCAGTGGCGGTGGTAGCAGCGGCGGCTACGGCGGCGGAACCCCGACGACGAGCCTTCCGTCTGACTCCACCGGCGACATCGGGCGGGGAGAAATGAGGCTGGAGCACGGAACGCTCCTCCTGCATCTCCCTGCAGGTTGAGGTCATCAGCTGCAGCGCCGACCCGAAAAGCCCAGCATCGGAGAGGGGTGCCGTCAGAAGTGGAGTCCCCTCCTTCATGCCGTCTACCAAACCCAGCACCCTCGTGACTCGCACGTAGGCGGGGGTGAGGCCCATGATGTGGGAGACCACCTGTCCTCGACAGACGTAGGCCTCCATCGAGGGGAAAAATGGACAGACAACGCCCATCTCTCTCACAGGACGGCGTTGCCATAGATGACCTATGAGATCATCAGGAACAGGAACAGGCTGCGGCAGCGGCACGCCGTTTGCGACTGCCGCCGCCGCCATGAGCTCGGGGAACAATTCACGCAGTTCCCCCTGCATACTTTCCCCCACCGAGCTCGCGTCCCTCACATGCAGCAGGCTACTGGTTACAGAGCCACATTCTGATGTGGCTGATAGCAGAGCATCCCGCCGCCGAGTCGGAGGTTCTAACCCAACATCCGCGTACGAGGGACCCCAAGGAGACCTATCACCCCCCTCCAGTGTTACCTGGACGGGCGGCGGACATGTCTCCACCGGGGCGTCAAATAAGAACCCGTCTGCTTCTACCATGTAGTCCTCTGTTTCCATCGGCCATGGAGAATCAGACGCATCCTCATCCGGCTTCAGCAACTCACCAAAACCAGGCCGTTTGCGTCTACAAGCCACCATCTTACGATGGGAGCGAGCCGACGCAAAAAGTTTGCATCTCAAATCCTCCGCCACCAGAGGAGCCGGCCGCCCAACAGCGGACAACTTTCCGGCGGCAAAGGAACCAGAGCCGGAACCAGGCCATCGCACAGGAGACGGCGCTGGTGCACCAGCTCCTTGGAGAGGCAAACTATCTATCGGATGCCTACCGGGCGCGGCTGCCGACCACGAAAGTGGCCTCAACCCCGCTCCAAGACGCACGACAGAGGAGGCAATGGAGAACCGCTGGTGAAGGGTAACGTTGCTAGCGCGACCCTCCGAGGTAAACATTATGACTTAGCTTTTTTCTTTTTAAAGTTATGAGAGAAAGAAAAAAGCAAGAAAAAATGTAAACACGTAACTCAACTTTCTTCAGCTTAAACAACCTCGTCAAGTGATGTATACAACAGGCACTTCCTTGTGGTGAAAGTGAAGAAGGAGGCGAGTGTGTGGCCACACACCTGCTTATGAAGGTAGCGGATAGGGGTGTGGCCAGACAAATGTTGGTATGTAAAGGTACATTGTGGATTTTTATTCAGTGCATATGCACGAAGTGAGGTTAGTGCAGATGACGCTGAGCGGCAGCCAGTATAAAATAGAACTGTGTTCTGTTTTATGGCAATAACATTCAGGTTTGTGGGAGATAATCCCAAAAAAATAAGAGAAATAAAAAAGTTAATCCAGAAGTCAGATGATTGACAGGGGCTGGTGTGAGCTGGGTAGGGTAGTTTTTCGAAATTCGAAAGCCCTGAGTCTCTTCCTTCAAAATACTACACTCACTTTTGGCTGTGCCACTTCCTCCTGTCAATATGCGCCGATTTCCGACTCAATGCCCTGAGATTTCTATAATCTTAATATTTCACTAGTTAAAATAATTGGTAAACAAACGTAATGCTGAAAATATACACTTTTACTGTATATCTCGGGCCTGGGAGGCCCAAATTAAAAAGACATTAGCAACTTCAGAGGCCAGAGGGTGGGACATATAAACACATTTACTATCAAATAGCATTGTGAGGCTGAACAACAGGACCAATTGACTATACATGTGCTTAATTTTTTTTTAAATAAACATTATTTTTTTAAATGGCTAAAAGTGATTTTGTAATTTTGCAACCGTGGGTCTCACAGGGTACTTTTAACCCTGTGAGGCCCAAATAAAAAAGACATTAGCAACTTCAGAGGCCAGAGGGTGAGACCTATAAACACATGAAGGGTGCCGTGACCGAAAAAAAAGTTGAGAAACGCTGGTATATGGTGTGGCTCTTTGTGGTACCACAGTAATTTTTGTGGCTCTTAGTCTCTGACTGGTTGGCCACCCCTGGATTACTCGTTACTGAAAAAACTAACGCCGTTAGTAACGCCGTTCTTTATAACGCTGTTACTCCCATCACTGGTCATGAGTGCAAAATTAAAGGACTGTTAACAGAATCAGGCTATAGGGCGACAATAATGTGGTCAAGAGGCATGGTTTCTATCTTGAGCCTTAACTGGCGTGGTTTATTATTCACATGGCAGAGCAGTAACACATGAGTCCTTCTTGTGAGACGTAGGTGGGAGAAGAAAAATAAGTGGGAGGAGACATCTCTATTTATACTCGCCACCTGGTGGTGTTCCTGAGTGTCTCTGCCTAGAGCGCCCTCTAGTGGAAACAGTTATATATGCAGTTAGACAGTTACTAACAATCCTACACAGAACACTTAGGTTTGTATTAGCATACTGGGTAACTTTGAAAGACATTTTACAAAGGAAATAATATACTCCAAAAACATCAAAAGAATATGGCAGTCAATATCTACACACCAAACATGGCCTCTGCAAATCTCTTCAATTTCAATTTGGAAGCAGGTTTCGTCATGGCGTCTGCTACCATGTCGTCCGTTGGACAATACATCAGTGTCATCCTTTCTTCTCTGATGAAATGGTATTTTATATCGACATGTTTACATCTCTCTCGGCACACAGGGTTTCTAGCAATCGCAATGGTTCCCTGGTTGTCCTCATAAACAACAGTCTTCTTATATACATAGGTATCCATCCCTTCGAGCAGTTGTTCCAGGTAAATACACTCCTGTATGGTCTAGGGCTGACCCCTATTAGTCGATTAGTCGACTAATCGGTCGAAAGGAGCCGTAGTCAACTGGCCAACCTCTTAGTCGAATATATAAAAAAAATGTATATATATATTTTTTTTATCATTCTTTCCAAAAGAAAAGAGGCCTAGAAGCGTGGCTAACCCTAATGGCACGCATACCAGAGGCTAACTGCCTAAGAAAACAGGCACAGAGGCACTGAAAGAGGATTTCACCCATCTAATGAACACACTAGACTAGACAAATATCAAGATGTATCCATCAGTGGACCAATTGCATGCTAAAAAGTTAAAACAATTTTTTTTTAAATATATTATACTTTTTTTTTTTTTTTTTTTTTTTCGACTAACAGCAAATTTTGGCCAATCATAGTCGACCATCCAAATCCTTAGTCGGGGACAGCCCTAGTATGGTCATAGCTAGAGCCATATATTCGGCTTCACAAGTTGATAAAGCCACGGTGGGCTGCTTCTTTGTTTTCCACGAAACCAGTGAGCTGTCTGCGTTCAAACTCACACAATATCCGGTGGTACTCCTTCTATCTGTGGTGTCAGCTGCCCAGTCTGCATCACTGTAGGCTTTAAGTCCTAGACCCTCGCTGCTCTTTCTGAAACACAGTTGTCTGTCTGCTGTACCTTTAAGATAACGAAAAACGTGTTTTGCTGTGATCCAATGCTCCTCTGTGGGGTCAGCGAAATGCTGTGACAGCTTACTCACTACAAAACATAGGTCAGGGCGGGTACATGTTGTTAAATAAATGAGGCTACCCACAGCTTCTCTGTACATTTTTACATCTGTCAGTTTCTGAGCATCCTCCTGATAGTCTAGTTTTTGATCACATGGTTTTTCCCTTGATCTACATTATTGCATGTCGAAACGTTTCAGGATCTTTTCCACATATCTCTTCTGGGATATTTTTACACAATTAGCAGACTGTTCAAAATCCATACCCAGAAAATGCTTTAACCTCCCAAGGTCTTTCATTTTGAATCTGGTGGAGAGCATCTCTTTCACCTGTCCTAGGCTCCTGGGCCCTCATTCATCAACGTGACGTAGAAAATGTTCTATTTCCATACTTAAGCACAGAATTTAGAATGTGTGCACGCACAAAAAAAACGGGATTTATCACACGTGCGTACACAGGCCCTACGCACACCTGTCTTGATAAATATCACTTTTATCCTACGCTTGAGCTCGTGCATGGTTTTAAGTATTTGCATATAGCACCGCCCTTAATTAACCATATACGGTAATGGACACCCCCATGAAGTGTGGAAAAGTGGACTAAGCCGAGGGAAGCGTGGTGATGATGTCGGATATTATATCTATTAACTTCCTAAAAGACCATTGCTGCCTGGACACCGCAAACACTAATAAAGACCATTAACCACTGTTTTGCCGTTGCCCGTTGGTGTCATTAATGCATGCTGGAATAAGAATGCCTTTCTTCATTTATTTCTAATATTAATAATTATTATATTACAATAAAAGACAGCTCCGTCTTTTAATACACACATATATTGTACAGTAACGTCAAATAAATACGTACCCGCTGAAATAAAGGTTCTGCACGCACATACCAGCAGTGATCTACAGCATAAAAGATAGCCACTTTATAATACTATTCTGAGTAGATAATTCATCTGTATCGCAACAGAGTCACGGATCTGGTCGGGGCAGGTAGCATTATGTCGGGAAAATCTTTATGAAATAAACAAATGTGAATTAAAGAATTTAAAACGAAGTTTAGCATATTAAATCGTTTTATAAGCTTATAGCTTTTATCGTGCTGATTTGAGAAGGGTCCAGCTGCATAGCCGGAGAGCAACGCTACTACTAGGAGGTGGTCCAGAGGGGGGGGGGGGGTCTCTACTAGGAGGTGGTCCAGAGGGGGGGGGGGGGGGGGGGGAGTCTCTACTAGGAGACTAGTAGTCACACACACACACACACACACACACACACACACACACACACACACACACACACACACACACACACACACACACACTGTGGAACAGTGTCTATCTGTCTGTCTGTCTGTCTGTCTCTCTGCTGTCTGTCTCTCCGTCCCTGCAGCTGGACCCTTCTCAGATAAGCACGGAAAAGCTTTTAAGCTTATAGCTCCAATTTGGGTCCCAAATTGCGGTACAAATGAAGGAGGTGTCTCGGGTAGTGGACTCTAGTTAATATTATGTTCTCTCTGCAATTAGACTGCCCCTCATTCATTCATTCATCCCTATCTGATGCTATCTCTGAAAACAGTTCCTGCGAGCGCAGTCAGTGCACCCGATAACGCTATATATAAACCATAGCTGCATTCATTCGGAGAGAAAGACCTATTCCACATGCTATTTAGGGTTTGACAATAATTACACTACTATCGCTATTTCACAATGAACTATAATGAATTACGGGGGTCATACAGAACACGCGCCAGTGTCTTATTTCTGCGTTGAAACTAATGCAGAACTGAGGAGCGCTTATGCCGTAGTAACGATATTCTACCACTGGGCGTCAGCTAAGCATGCTCAGAGCTGTGCGTAGACATAAGCACGAAGTCAAGTTCAAGTTGAAATTGATAAATCCCACACTTTGCTTAGAAATGGTCGTACGCACAGCTTAAGCACATATCTGTGCGTACGTCACGTTGATGAATGAGGGCCCTGGGCCCTCATGCATCAACGTGGACTTTGAACTTGACCTACTTCCACACGTAAGCACGGAATGTAGAACTAGCGTACGCACAGGGAAGTCGGCATTCATCACACGTGCGTACGCAGGCTCTATGGTCCTCCGTGTTGATGAATACCACTTTGTTCTACCGTCAATGCTCGTGCATGATTATCCATATATGGCCATGAAAATGAGGAAACACCCCCCATGGGATGTGAAATAATGGACCGACCCGAGCGGGACTCCGAGAAACTCCACGGAGAATTCACTGCTGTCGAACCAAGAAGACACTATCGCGTATTATGATTTATGGGATAAATAAAAGGCGGACTTGTAAACGGTGATGTCAGATATCAACGGCTCCCTAAGACCATTGCTGCAATTCTGCCTGGACAGCTCAAAATACTAATAAAGACCGTTCGTTGACCACTGTTTGGCGTTGGTTGTGTGTCATTATAACCGTGCTTGTAATATGAATGCCTTTATTAGTTGTGTTCGATTGGCTATATGATTTTTAGATGCATCTATTTTGTTGTCGGCTAATAAAGACCGCGCTGGAATATGACTGCCTTTTCCCGTGTTGTTTGATTAATACCCCATGGATTAAAGTTCTCCTCAATTTTATTCCAAATCGCGATGGATCTCCCGTCAATTTTCTACCTGCTGCATATGATTTCTAGAGGCATACTACAATCTATTTTGACGTCAGTATTGGGTAGCCTATATAAACAATATAATACGAGAGCATATACAAGAACAATGAATCTCACTGCATGTATGATAGCCTGCCTTTCAATACATGAACTTGAATCCCATCATATACATAGTCTGTCCACTATAGTGTCATTGCAATGCGTTTTCTATTCTTTCTTATACAGTAAAAAGGGGGAAGAACATAATATGACTTGTATTCTGCTTACAGCTTCGAAGTTCCACTTGTTTCGTTTAACGTAAAGCCTTTTAAATATAATCAAAACGTTCCCGTGTTTCTGCGGTCTGCGCAGAATAATAACGAGTTGAGCTTTATGATTTATGATGAATTGAAAATGGGGGACCCTGATGTAAACAAGACGAAAGTTGGTCTGCATCCCCAATTAACAATTGTATGTACTGAGCTGTACTGTACTGTACCCATTCTGCAATCTGTTAATAAACTTTTCAATCAATCAATCAATCAAGCTACGCGGAGCGCAGTCAGTCAGTAGCCTACACCCCGTATATTCCGATAACGCTATATAAACCATGCTGCATTCATTCTGAGAGAAAGATCTATTATTCCAAATGCTATTTATAGGGTTTTGACCATAATTACACTACTGTTGCTATTTTACAATGAACTATAATGAACTACGGTTCGTACAGAACGTGCCAGTGTTATTATGCACAGAAGCTCATTTCCTTGTTGTAATAATATATTCTACCACTGGGCGCTAGGTACGCCAGGTCTGAAATGTGCGTAGATGTACGCACAAAGTCAAGTTCAAGTTGAAGTTGATGAATCCCACTCTTTGCTTAGAAATGATCGTACGCACAGGGTAAGCACAGATCTGTGCGTAGAACACGTTGATGCATGAGGGCCTGGTGTTGTCTGCTGCTATGATCAAATTATCCACCCAAATGACGATGATCACTTTTCCTGACTCCTTTGATTCCCTCGAGTAAACACAGGGGTCTACTGGGTTCTGTAGGAAGTGATCTTTGATAAGGCATGTATGAAGCATCTCGTTCCAATTTCGCCCAGACTGTTTCAGGCCGTAAATGGATTTTTCCAGCTTACACACTAGCTTCTCTCCTTTCTTTTCGTAACCCTCAGGTTGTTCCATGTATATCTCCCTATCTATGGGGTGTGCAGATAGGCTGTTTTCACATCCATCTGATGTAAAATTTGATTGATGGGAGTAACGGCGTTATAAAGAACGGCATTACTAACGGCATTCGTTTTTTCAGTAACGAGTAATCTAACGGATTACTCATTCAATCTTAATAACGCTGTTACCGTTACTGTCAAATAATGCCACGCGTTACAGTCTATGATTGAAGCTTTTTTTTTCATCAGAAAGATCTCTGAGTCCATAGGCATTCTATAAAGCTGGGAACGAGGTTAGTCCTTCTCAGCCAACCTCAGCGCGCGATTGGCTGAGGTCGAGTAAAATGCCATGGTAAGCCAATCAAAGGTAGAGGTGGGCGGGTTCATCCAGAGTCTGAAACACAGCGTGACAACACAAACCAGTCAACGTGAGACCGCGGTCCGTGTACGTTTTGATAGTTGTTTTGGTGGCCAAATAATCCAAAACGAATCCAACGAACAACACACGCGAGCATTCAATGACAGACCGCGGGTCCATGAGCGTTTTTGTTCACTCTAGTCTTGTGTTAGTTGTGTTGCAGCGCAGTAGTGGAGGCTCTACTCTGCTGACATAGTGCTGCACTTCCTGGTTTAATAGCACAGTCTTCAGGTGCTCAGAGTCAGAGATATATATATCTGTATGTCATGCATGTCTTAATTAACAGATTGCAGAATGGGTACAATACAGTACAGCTCAATACACACAATTGTTAAGGGGATGCAGACCAGAGGAAGACTTTCGTCTTGTTTACATCAGGGTCCCCCATTTTCAATTCATGACATTTATGACATACACAAAATACAGATATAAGAATCTAATCTAATCATCTAAACAAATCTAATCATGACATTTAAAATGTTCAATCAATCAGTATATATTTGTTATTTATTTTTGGTATAGTTGAAAGGAATTCCCCCTTAGTTCTTTTATTGAATGTCGGTGAGGCGAACAGAGAGACGAGACAGAGTCAGATGGCAGTCTGCAGAGTTTTACTGAACCGTCACAGCACAAGTAGACCACAATCCGGACCACGCACCTCCGCACACAGAGCGAGCCAGTGCCAAGTGGTGGTTTCGTCAATACATCGTCACATCATTTATACATTTCTCGTCAGAATGGTGTGTGTATGTTTCTCGGTGTGTATCCATGAATGTCTGTGTGGTGTGTGTGTGTGTGCTGGTGTTTGCTTAGATGGGGAAAAGGAGGGGCTGTTTTCCTCCGCTCTCCTTATCAGATGGTGTGTGTATTTCTCTCGGTGTGTATGCATTGGTGTCTGTGTGGTGTGTGTGTGTGTGTGTGTGTGTGTGTGCTGGTGTTTGCTTAGATGGGGGAAAGGAGGGGCTGATTCCTCCGCTCTCCTTATCAGATGCTTTTCTGTGTGTTCATGTGTGTTAGTGTGCTAGAGTGTGTGTGTGTGTGTGTGTGTGTGTTGGTGTGTTAGAGTGTGTGTGTGTCGGTGTGTGTGTGTGCTAAAGTGAGACACTCTCGAACAAAAAAGGGGGGGGGTGTGTATGTCTCTCTATGTGTGTGCATTGATGTCTGAGATGACGGCATATAATTTGTGTGTGTGCATGTGTGTTGGTGTGTGTGTGTGTGAGTGTGTGTGTAGGCTTTTGCATGCTCCTGATATCATCATGCACCTGTGTCCAGACTGTTTCAAAGGGGGCCCTATGTTTACACAGAGACCGTTTCATGGGGCGGCCTGTGTCTACACAGAGACATCTGACGTCAGTGTACAGCCTGAAGAAGATATTGACAACAGATCAATGAATTAAAACTATCAATCCCCCTTTTGACATATAAATCTATATGTCAACACAACAATTCATTGTGCACCCAACAATATGACACAACCATCACTCATCAAGACATACACTAAGCATGGACCTGTTAAAAGGCCAAGGTCAGGAACAAATAGAGTACATCTCCGGACATATACCTACATATCGGATGACCACCAACACTGTCATCAATACACCAGACCTGCACTTAATCCAAGGCAGGCCATAGATCAACCCGTGAAATACTAATTACAATCACACAATATAAATTCATAGAGGAATGAAAACACAAAAAAAATAACAATAAACTGACGTTGATTTAACCCTAACCAGGACCTGTAAAATATGGAAATGATGCTTGACCGCTTTCGCATGATGTACATGCCTGAAATACTATGTAAGACAGTTCAGACAGGTCAGTGTTATTCTGCACAATATCAACCATATTTTAAGACAGTCCAGTTTTAGTTCAGTCACATTTTGCATAATTTCAATCAATTTACACTTTCTCATCTATTATTCTAATATTCTTATTTCAATTAATTATTTAAATTCAGTAATTTATTCAGTTGTTGAGTCCACCATTCAGTTGCTGTGTGGAGTCCACACAGTTCACACAATCCCCCTTTGAGACTGTGAATCCCACAGTCTCAACACCAATCCCCCGCAGGCCATCAGGCAGAGAGCGCTCCTCGTCAGTCAGCCATCACCCCCCCCAGAGGACACTGCATCATACTGAACTCAGGCCGAAGTCCTGTTGCCGGCCCCTCCCCCTCAATCCGGCACCAGCCCTGCATTTTCAGGCGAGCAGCGAGCAACAGCTCGTGACATCGTCGGGGTTGTATTTCCACCCCACCACCGGCGGAGAAGGGCCTCGGTACGGTTCTCAGCATGACCACAGCGTCCCCAAGGAAGTGGATGACAGCTGACCGTTCCCCATCGCGTCCATGGTCGCTCAGCCTCTCCCCAACCCGACAGCCTTTCAGATTCACAGAACACAGAACACCACATAGCTTACTCAACAACCAGTACAATGCATCCAGACTTATTTATGAGAAAACCCATTGATTGAAATACATAAAAAATGCGTAAAGAACCACTCAACTTTCAGATTCCAAGTTCCGGCACATCCGCGTCATACTCCGTCACCATCACCCAAACTCACAAATGAAAAAGAAGAAAAAATAATGCAATGATTTTCAATGGTTGCAATCTCTATGCCGAAGGATCATTAGAAAATCAGACTAAAATTCACATAAAACAAATCAACACAAAACACACATTGTCCCACATCAGAGTATACAATATTCCATGAGTAGACAATATTCTAATGAGTATATGATAAAAAGAAAAGAAAGAAAAAAAAATATATCTTGTCCCCATTCTCACAACCCTACCACGACCTCATAGAAACTTGCAGTTGGTTCCCCCACATCCTCATCCCCGGATGCCATCATGTCAGCAGAGTCCGGTGGCTCAGACACGGGGGACCCCAGCTGGACAGGAAAGAGACGGGGAGGAGAGCCGGCCGGCGCATCCTCCAAGGGCTCCTCATAGGCCGGTGCCTTGAGCACGGATCCTGCACTCGCCTCGTGGGCATCCTCTCCATCCCCCAACAGGGCCTCCAACTCGTCCATACCGTACATACCACCCTCTCCATCACCTACACACCCAGCCTCCCCTCCATTCACCATCATCTGGTACCCAGCATCCCCTCCATTTCTGTATTTACAGTGTAATTAGACAATAATATGCGAACAACTTGAAACACACTTGGATTCCATTCATACTAGTCTGCTCATTGGACACCGTGACAGTATTATTTATAGATATATAGAGGATATTCGTCATAATTCCCCCTTTTGACGTTAAATAAAACGTCAACACACAGTTCATTGATCTATGTCCGTCGATTGTCACCTCATTACATGCATCACATCCAACACCAGACAGGATAATCAACATCAGGAGAGCAGAGAGAGAGAGATAGAGGGAGGGGAGAAAGCGGGAGAGAGAGAGAGAAGAAAGAGAGAAACACAATTCTGGCAACTTAACAGAAGATAGCACGTAACCCCACCGGACCCCCCTTACTCATCACCTAACCCAGAGGAACCCCCCCTCTATTACAGTGCACCCCTGGTCCCGTCTTCTAGGGGACGTGGGTCTCCTCCTGAGCTGGTTCCCGTAGGCACACACAACGTCCATCAGGGCGCTTCCTTCCCTCTGTCACAGTGCACCGCCCACCTGGGTCGGCCCCGTCTTCTGGAGGGCAAGGGCTGACCTCCTGAGGTTGGTCCCCGTTCCAGGGTGCGGTCCCCTAGACAAACGTGCCTCCTCCGGTCCGCTGCCTTCCCAGTGTCTCAGACTGTCCTCTCCACCCCTCGCTGGCCGGCCCACCACCACTCAAACTCAGCTCAGTGTCTCCCCTGCGGCCGCTTCCCCCGTTCTAGTCGTGGATGAACTGCGTGTCGTAGACGACGATCAGCGGTGATTGATCTGCGGTGCCAGCGGTGCCTGGCTGCGGTGTTCACACCCATACTCCAGGAACCATGACAAACAAAACCTATCACTCAAATACAACAACCTTTCACACCGGTACCAACACACACACATGTTTTAGTTGGAATTTAGTATCGTATTAGGCAAACAAACAGTGCCTAATACGCAGGGCTTCCTCCCTTTCTACCCCTAATCTCAGCTAATTCCAGTCTACATCCAGTCTACACCCACTCCCCCTTAGGCCTAAGAGAGAGGGAACACAAGATAGATTAATGGGGATTGAGGGGGGGAAACGTAATCACCCTTCCTTCTCCTGCCCCATTTCGCAACATACCTTCTTTAAAAAATGCTACGTCACGGATTGACATCGACACAAATCTCTCTGCGCCCATTGATTGTAGCTGAGCTATAATGCCTGACCTAGACGTAAGGCCCATAGCCCCCAGTGGGGCTATCGGGTGTACGCCCATCGGGTGTACGCGTCGAGTAGTCCCCTCGGCACTGCTATCAGGAGCCATCGGACTCTCCATAGCCACTTTTACCTTGAAAGAGAGAGAGAGTGAGAAAAAAAAAAAAAAAAAAAAAAACGACCAGTAGACAAAAGAGAGCAGGCGACAAAAAAGAACAGAATGTCCATATTACATGTCACCTTATACACTCTTAGAAAGGGGAGGGGTGTGTGTGTGTGTGTGTGTCTGTGTGTGTGTGTGTGTGTGTGTGTGTGTGTGTGTGTGTGTGTGTGTGTGTGTGTGTGTGTGTGTGTGTGTGTGTGTGTGTGTGTGTGTGTGTGTGTGTGTGTGTGTGTGTGTGTGCGTGTGTGCTGAAAGGAAGGATTTTGCATGTATAACTGCCAGAGAGAGAGAGTGAACTAGGATTTTGCATGTTCTGCTACATGATGTAGGGGGAGGAGAGACACAGACTTCTAGGCATATTCTTCATTAAGGCCTTTAGATATATAGAGGATATTCGTCATCAATGAACTGAAAAACCTATCAGAGAGAGAGAGGGGGAACGCGAAAGAGAGAGAGAGAGAAAGAGAGAGAGAAGGAACGAGAGAGAGGGTGAGAAAGAGAAGGAGAGAGAGAGAGAGAACGAGAGAGAGAGAGAGAAAGGGAGCGAGAGAGAGAGAGGGAGAGGGAGGGAGAGAGCGTGCGAGTGGGGGAGAACACTCTGAATGGGTAGAGAACGAGAGAGTGAGAGAGAGAGACAGATTTGTGGTAACAACGCAGATATCGAGTGTATTTCTGTGAACATGCACGTCTCTGAAGCGCTTCCACCCCTCAAGCCGCGCGAGCGAAAACGAAGCGCCGGTCCCACCGCAGAGCGCACGGCGGTGTTCAGAGCGGTTATAAACTAACCACAACTGCATATATAGCACCACATAATACATATAATATAATATAATATAACACCAGCTCCTTCTCAGACCCGGAGCATATATACCCACCTATTTTTAATCAACTAGGTTGTCAATGCATAGTCTGAAACTGCAATGTGGAGAGAGACCTGTTCCCTCGCGCCGCGGCCGCATCCCTCTACCACAGAGCAGCACACTAATGCAATATGGACGATATTTATTCTAATAATAATAGGTTATTTATTCTAATAATAATAGGTTGGCCTCCCTACCACTATTCATTATAATATAATGATAATGGCCTCCTTATCAACAACATAACGCACCGGTTTTGTATCCCGTGATGAATATTCATATATCCACTTGACTCGACTGGAGACATGGCTTCACTCATCATGTCGTACCACTTTCCTTCTAACTAATAGTGACCGTGACGACGGGGGCCACGTTGGAAAGGTGCTAACCCCTAACCAGGGACTTTAACCCGGGGACTCTAACCCCTAACCAGGGAACTTTAACCCGGGGACTCTAACCCCCCTAACCAGGGAACTTTAACCCGGGGACTCTAACCCCTAACCAGGGAACTTTAACCCGGGGACTCTAACCCCCCTAACCAGGGAACTTTAACCCGGGGACTCTAACCCCTAACCAGGGAACTTTAACCCGGGGACTCTAACCCCTCTTTCAGGACTCCAACCTCTCAGGACTTGACTCGATAAAATAAAAAAAAATAAAAATAAAAATAAAAAACTGCATGAAGTCCTATGTACAGTGTGTGGCCACAGATCTCGCAGACGCAGGCATATTTCATTCAAATGACAAACCTATTTTAAATTTGGAATTTCCAATTGCAGAAACTTGGTATTCTGCTCACCTTTCGTCATTGAAGAAACAGCCCCGGGGTCCGTCATCCGATCTGCCGCACACAGCCATTCAACTCGTCCCAGGAGAAATGCACGAAACGGACAAGAAGACAAACAAAAAAAAAAAAAAAAAAATACAGATTATGATCTACTCATCCTGTGCCAACTCTGCAGATAATCTACTCGGTCTCTGCTCACCTCTTTCCGATCACCAATCCCGGTCGAGCCCCCATTTGAAAGGAATTCCCCCTTAGTTCTTTTATTGAATGTCGGCGAGGCGAACAGAGAGACGAGACAGAGTCAGATGGCAGTCTGCAGAGTTTTACTGAACCGTCACAGCACAAGTAGACCACAATCCGGACCACGCACCTCCGCACACAGAGCGAGCCAGTGCCAAGTGGTGGTTTCGTCAATACATCGTCACATCATTTATACATTTCTCGTCAGAATGGTGTGTGTATGTTTCTCGGTGTGTATCCATGAATGTCTGTGTGGTGTGTGTGTGTGTGTGTGTGTGTGTGCTGGTGTTTGCTTAGATGGGGAAAAGGAGGGGCTGTTTTCCTCCGCTCTCCTTATCAGATGGTGTGTGTATTTCTCTCGGTGTGTATGCATTGGTGTCTGTGTGGTGTGTGTGTGTGTGTGTGTGTGTGCTGGTGTTTGCTTAGATGGGGGAAAGGAGGGGCTGATTCCTCCGCTCTCCTTATCAGATGCTTTTCTGTGTGTTCATGTGTGTTAGTGTGCTAGAGTGTGTGTGTGTGTGTGTGTGTGTGTTGGTGTGTTAGAGTGTGTGTGTGTCGGTGTGTGTGTGTGCTAAAGTGAGACACTCTCGAACAAAAAAGGGGGGGGGTGTGTATGTCTCTCTATGTGTGTGCATTGATGTCTGAGATGACGGCATATAATTTGTGTGTGTGCATGTGTGTTGGTGTGTGTGTGTGTGAGTGTGTGTGTAGGCTTTTGCATGCTCCTGATATCATCATGCACCTGTGTCCAGACTGTTTCAAAGGGGGCCCTATGTTTACACAGAGACCGTTTCATGGGGCGGCCTGTGTCTACACAGAGACATCTGACGTCAGTGTACAGCCTGAAGAAGATATTGACAACAGATCAATGAATTAAAACTATCATAGTGCTTAACAAGCATAATTTAAGGTTGCCCAGTTGTGGCCTGTTGAGGGGCAATACATGATATCAAAAGTTCCAAAACATCTATTGTATTTGTATGATCCACTATATAAACATAGTAATTATAATAATATCTAGTCTACATACATGGCATTTGATTGGAGGCTAGTCTCACTTTGTCCCACAGCAACATTCAAATTGTTTAGATTTGTGTATGTTGTTTATGTAAAAAAAATTACTTGAAAGTAACGCAATAGTTACTTTCTGAAGTAACTAGTTACTTTTAAAATTTGTAACTGAGTAAGTAATTTAGTTTTGGAAGAAGTAACTAGTAACTGTAACTAGTTACTTTTTAAAAGTAACTTGCCCAACACTGCTGTTTTCACATCCATCTGATGTAAAATTTGATTGTCCTCAGCTGCTTTCTGCACCACTACCCTTATACTGGTCAGATTGGCTGTGGGGGAGAATGGTTTACCGTAGTCTATCCCCTCCCTCTGACTGTAACCCTTAGCTACAAACCTTGCTTTGTACTTATCGTGGCCTTCAATACCCTCCTTGATTGAATACACCCATTTTCCTCCCACTGTCTGTCTGCCCTCTGGTAACTTGGTTAGAGTGAAGGTGTGGTTGTCCTCTAGGGACCTCATCTCCTCATCCATCGCTCTCTCCCATTTACTTGATTCAGGGGACACTATGGCTTCTTTAAAGGTCTGAGGTACCCCACTAACTACCCTGTAGCAGTAATCAACGGTGATGGGTGTACTGTCCTCCTTGTCACTCCCTTTCCGAGCATAGTCTGTCAGATACTTTGGGGGTCTGTGTTCCCTCGAGGGGTACCTCCCACTGCTTGGGGCACTTGACGTCACCCTTGGGTGCTCCTCGTCATCGCCCTCTGGGGGTGGCTGACTGTCTGCCTGCACGACCGTGCTAAGTACACTGGGCTGATGTGTCGCTGTTTCGACACACCTTACTCTGGAGTCCAGCTCTGTCTGTGTCTCGCCCTCACATGTTGTCTTTGTGACAAACTTGACTAGCCTGTGTTTCTGCACTACCCCTTTACCGGGATAATAAACCAGGAAAGCGGGGCTTCCCTTGTCATGCCCTACAAAGAGTCCTTTTTCACATCTGGACTCGAGCTTTCCTCTGTCCTGCAGGTAAGCATAACACATTGATCCAAAACGGTGCATTCTGGCTAGATTACACTTCTTTCCTGTCAGTGCTGTATACGGGGTGGTGCCCGTGTGCTTATTGAAGCACCTGTTTCTGGTGTAAGTGGCTTCTTGCACTGCATAGTGCCATAGGCTCTTAGGTAAGTTACTACCTACTAGCTTACACCTAGCCATCTCGAAAAGAGTGCGCCATTCTCTCTCTGCCACTCCGTTCTGGTGTGGGGAATATGGACATGACGTCTCGTGTCTTATCCTGTTCTTCCTCAACAGTGATTGGAACTCTCTGTTTGTGAATTCGGACCTCAAACATCTTACTGTACCATAAGGGGCTATGTCCGCCAGGAATTTTTCCATGGCCTGGAGTGTGTCACTCTTTGCTTTAAGAAAGTAAACAAACACTGCCCCTGTGTACACGTCTGTAAAAGACTGTACATATCTAAAGCCTCTTATGGACTTGTTTCTTACTGGACCGGCAAGATCTGTGTTAACCAACGCAAGTGGTACTTTTACTTTTTCTGTGGGATTTCTGTTTCTCGATTGAGCAAACTTCCCCTTTATGCACACGACACATCCTTTATCAGGTCTACGCCGGCGCCCCCCGCTGTCCGTGAGGCATACCTGTACGTCTCCTCTCTCTTTCGTCAACCCGTAGGTGCGCTTTCCGTCTGCCAGCTCCATGCTGTGTCTCTCCGGGCGGAAAGTTCTGTCAAAGTTCTTGAACTGACTCCTGTCGTTGATGACGTGGGACGACGCACCTGTGTACATGATCAGTCCCTTCCTTTGGGCCTGTTGCAGCTGCGTTGGCCTGGTGACGTACGCCGTCTGCGCCCTGGGGATGAAGCCCTCTCGTTCCGCTACTCTCCAGTCGTCGCCTCGATCCGTCTCACGCCGACCATCGCCGCCATCTTGTCCATGCACGTGTCGCGCGCCCTGGTTGCGTTTCTTCATGCACGCTCTGCCTGCGTGCCACGTTGATCTGCAGGAGCCACACCAGACAGTCCTCGTGCAGTTACTTCTCCGATGGCCTTTCTCTCCGCATCGCCAACACGCCAGCTCCGTCGTGGTCCTGGTCCTCTCCCTTGGCGTCGCTCGGGCCTTTAGCACCCTCTCTCCCGCCTCCACGGCGGCTGGGTGGGTATCTTCTGAGACCTCGAAGTTCCTTAACTTAGCCTTGAACTGTCCCAGCGTCATGTCCGTTGAACCGTGTGTTACCAGGAGTGTGAACGGTTTGTACAGCTCCGGTAGTCCTCTCATCATCATCGCCATCATTAGCCCATCGTTTGGTGCTTCTCCGGCACTCCTCAATGGCGTCGTGATCTGCTCCGCTCTGTTGACGTATTCGGTCACAGTCTCGGTCTGCCCCTTCCTCAGGGTCGTCAGTGCTATGTAGAGGGCCATGACTCGGGGTCTTCCTCACCCGATGTAATGCTCTCTCATTACCTCCAGGCTTTCTCTGCCTCGGTCTTTAGTGTCGCGGAATATCAGACCCAGGCTGGTGTCGTCGAGCAGCGGCGCTAACTCACAGTACGCGTCTGCGTTACGCTGGTCGTCCAGGGCTTGCTCTTCCGCCGTCAGTTCTCCCGTGGGGGCTGCCAGGATCGTCTCCTTCAGTCCCGCACCGTGCATGCAGCATAGCATGCGCTCTTCCCAGAGCTCGTAGCTCTCTGCTTTTCCATTGAACGAGGGCCACTTGTTCCTCCCTCTGGTCGCCACGAGTTCTAAGGCTGGGTTCTCCCCCTCCTCTCCGTTGTGCTCAGCATGCTCCGTCTCCCCCGGTGCCGCCTCCTGGGCTCTTGGCTGCTACCTTCCAATAACTCCCGGCTGCTACCTTCTTGACTCTCCTGTGAGGCTTCATGTTGCTCTTTGATGGTGGGCGTAGTTTTAGCTCCTGTTGGCCTAGCGTCTAGCCATGCGGTACTCCCGGTGCTAACCTAGCCTATACTTTAGCTAAACTTGCTACCCTTATTATTTCGCCCCCAGCGTGATCTGGGCCCATAACCTGTTAACAGAATCAGGCTATAGGGCGACAATAATATGGTCAAGAGGCATGGGCCCTCATTCATCAACGTGACGTAGAAAATGTTCTATTTCCACACGTAAGCACAGAATTTAGAATGTGTGCACGCACAGAAATATTGGGATTTATCAACCGTGCGTACACAGGTCCTATGCTCCTCCGTGTTGATAAATACCTCTTTGTTCTACCGTCAATGCTCGTGCATGATTATCCATATATGGTCATGAAACACCCCCCTTGGGATGTGAAATAATGGACTGACCCGAGCGGAACTCTGAGAAACTCCATGGGAGATTGTTCACTGAGGCGCTGCCGAACCAAGAAGACACAACGCGTGTTATGGGATAAATAAAAGGCGGACTTGTAAACGGTGATGTCAGATATCAACGGCTCCCTAAGACCATTGCTGCAATTCTGCCTGGACAGCTCAAAATACTAATAAAGACCGTTCGTTGACCACTGTTTGGCGTTGGTTGTGTGTCATTATAACCGTGCTGTAATATGAATGCCTTTATTAGTTGTGTTCGATTGGCTATAATATGATTTTTAGAGGCATCTATTTTGTTGTCGGTATTACCGACAACAAAATAGATGCCTCTAAAAATCATATACTATTAGGTAGCCTATATGAATTACATATAATAGCAGCCATAGCCTACATTATGCAACAGTAACTTGCGCATACCAGTGTATGCGACGGACCAGAGTATACCTTATATCAGGGCTATTCAACTGGCGGCCCGCGGGCCAGATCCGGCCCGCGGGATGATTCTGACCGGCCCGCCAAAGATTACATGATAATAAAAAAAAGAAAAAATAATTTAAAAAAAATATTTTTTTTTAATATTTTTTTATTTTTATTTTTAACTTTTTTCTTTTCATGTCAACGTTAACACGCACAATTGAGCCAAAAGTCACTCAATTAATGACAGATTTCATTGATAAATTGAGGGAAAACTTTGCAAGTCGATTTGATGAATTTGACATGTCCAGAGAATTGATGCATTTTGTGAGCAACCCATTTGCCAATGTAGCTGCTATTTCCACAAAAGGACAAGAGTTCCTTGCATCACTTCACATTGATGAAGGTCTCCTGCAACTTGAAATAATTGACATGCAAGCATCATCTGCTCTGAAGCAGGCACTTGAGAATGAATCCACAACAACATTTTGGATAAAGTGTATTCATGTCAAGACATTCCCCAAAATAAAAACGCTGGCAATATCTGTGCTAACAATGTTTGGCTCAACATACACCTGTGAATCCAGTTTCTCTCACATGAATGCCATTAAAACAAGCAACCGTGCCTCCTTGACAAATGAGCATTTGCATCACTGTTTGCGGGTAGCCCTCACTTCCTATGAACCCTCTTTCTCTGCCATTACCCAGTCAAAGAAGTGCAATCGCTCTCATTAGATGTGTGTATGTAGGCTAGGCCTGTCTGCCCCCTACCCCCCTGATGTTTGAGAGTTAAGAGTGGACAATAAGTGCTAATAAGATGCTGTGATTTGCTGTTGTTGCACAGACATGAAGCACTTTTTCATAAGCTCAGCTGCACTATAAATGTGTTTTTTTGTTCAAGTGTTGATGTTAGAATGTTCAGATGCACATCATGCACTTGTTTGTTTTTTATTTTATTTTTATATTGAAATGTTGAAGAGGAGATGTTGCAGTTGTTGCACAGTCATAAATGAAGCACATTTTGCAGGAGATGTTGCACATAAATGAAGCACTTTTTTTGAAAAGTATACTACTTTTGCAATGTAGTTAAATAAAAGTTGTGAAAATGTGGTTGCGTGTTGTGTCAAGTGTACATATATTCATAGCACGGGGAGGCGACGTGGCAGTCCGGCCCCTGGCCCCTTGAGTTTCTGACAATGTGGCCCCCTGAACAATTTAGTTGAATAGCCCTGATATTCATATAATAGTTTACTCTATCAGCATACCAGCATGTAATATGTTCTTTGTTAGAACTCAACTCGTTATTATTTTGCACATAGATTGCAGAAATACGGGAACGTTTTGATTTACATTAAAAGGCTTTTGTTATGGTTTGTAACCGACCCCAATCGCACAACACAAGACAGGTATGAGAGTAAGCCAAAACAGTGCATTTATTCAATACAAACAAAAAGCGGCACTGTCCCTTTAAGGGAGAACACAAAAACACTGGAACAAAGAAATAGGGAAAAATGTGGCACTGTGCCTTTAAGAGGCGAGCAGGCTAAGGGGAAGGCTAAGGGACAGGGCCAGGGCAAAAGGAACAGGGCAGGAACAGGAACACAGGAGAGGGGAACAGGGACAGAGGCCCGGGGAAGCGGGCTGGAGACAGGGACAGAGAAACAGGGTTAAGGCCTTGGACAGGGCGAGGGCCAGAGCTGCTTACAGGGATGGCAGGGTTCCGACGGCGGAGGCCTGGCAAGGAGATCCTCCTTGGAAGCGATGCGCGCCGGCTTGGCGTCTGGAGTAGGAGCGCGCCGGCTTGGGCATCTGGAGTAGGAGCGCGCCGGCTTGGGGTCTGGAGTGGAGCGCGCCGGCTTGGGGTCTGGAGTGGAGCGCGCCGGCTTGGGGTCTGGAGTGGAGCGCGCCGGCTTGGGGTCTGGAGTGGAGCGCGCCGGCTTGGGGTCTGGAGTGGGGCGCGTCTGGAGTAGGAGCGCGCCGGCTTGAAGAGCGCGCCGGCTCGGGGTCTGGAGTGGAGTGCGTCTGGAGTAGGAGCGCGTCTGGAGTTGGAGCGCGCCGGCTTGACGTCTGGAGTAGGAGCGCGCCGGCTAGAAGAGCGCGCCGGCTCGGGGTCTGGAGTGGAGCGCGTCTGGAGTAGGAGCGCGCCGGCTAGAAGAGCGCGCCGGCTTGGGGTCTGGAGTGGAGCGCGCCGGCTTGGGGTCTGGAGTGGAGCGCGCCGGCTTGGGGTCTGGAGTGGGGCGCGTCTGGAGTAGGAGCGCGCCGGCTTGAAGAGCGCGCCGGCTCGGGGTCTGGAGTGGAGCGCGTCTGGAGTAGGAGCGCGTCTGGAGTTGGAGCGCGCCGGCTTGACGTCTGGAGTAGGAGCGCGCCGGCTAGAAGAGCGCGCCGGCTCGGGGTCTGGAGTGGAGCGCGTCTGGAGTAGGAGCGCGCCGGCTAGAAGAGCGCGCCGGCTCGGGGTCTGGAGTGGAGCGCGTCTGGAGTAGGAGCGCGCCGGCTAGAAGAGCGCGCCGGCTCGGCGTCTGGAGTGGAGCGCGTCTGGAGTAGGAGCGCGCCGGCTAGAAGAGCGCGCCGGCTCGGAGAGACGCATCCTCCCGTAGGATAGGAAGCGATGTGCGCCGGCTTGGCGTCTGGAGTGGAACACTGGAAAACCTCCCGTAGAGAATTAGAGAGCGCAGACTGTGTCCCACTCCAGGCAAACGGCGACAGGTGGCGAAGGCTGGCACCTCGTCTCACGAACCAGCATACAGAATGGCACAACGTCTCCCAGTGAGAACAAAGGAATCCTCCCGTGGAAGAATAGAGAGCGATGACGATGTCTCACCAGGAGCGCGGCGGTAGATGGTAGCATACAGATACAGAGTCCAGAACAAAGAACCAGCATACAGAATGGCACAACGTCTCCCAGTGAGAACAAAGGAATCCTCCCGTGGAAGAATAGAGAGCGATGACGATGTCTCACCAGGAGCGCGGCGGTAGATGGTAGCATACAGATACAGAACGACCCGACGAGGACTGGAGGGGAAGTCCAGGTATTTAAAGCCCTCTGGGGCGCTAATCATAACTTATCACAGCTGTTAAAGGTAGTCCAAGGGTGTGGGCTGTTGAAGAGCAGAGGAGAGTAAAACAACGCGAGGGTGGGGGCTGGTGAGGTGAGGAGACAGGGAATTAAAGGTCCAGGGGACAGGCGAACCTCACAGTACCCCCCCCTCCACGGGAGCCACCGGGCGACCCAAAAATACAGACAGTGGGGCAGGGGACATGACAAAGCAACAAACAAAAAAAAACTGGGCCATGCTAGCAGGGGAAGCTACACCAAAAGTGGGGCTAGCAGAGGGACAGGGTAGCTGCCAGGGCACTGCTAGCTACAGGGCCTATGCTAGCTGTACTGCTACAATAACATAGAGGCTGCGCTAGCTGCCGGAGCTAGGCTAGCAGACAGGGCTGGACCAGCATGAGAGAACAAGCTAGCTGGAAGGACAGTCCTAGCAGTGGGGAAACTGACCTTGCTAGCTGAAGGGGCAGTCCTAGCAGTGGGGAAACTGACCTTGCTAGCTGAAGGGGCAGTCCTAGCAGTGGGGAAACTGACCTTGCTAGCTGAAGGGGCAGTCCTAGCAGCGGGGAACTGACCTTGCTAGCTGAAGGGGCAGTCCTAGCAGTGGGGAAACTGACCTTGCTAGCTGAAGGGGCAGTCCTAGCAGTGGGGAAACTGACCTTGCTAGCTGAAGGGGCAGTCCTAGCAGCGGGGAAACTGACCTTGCTAGCTGAAGGGGCAGTCCTAGCAGCGGGGAAACTGACCTTGCTAGCTGAAGGGGCAGTCCTAGCAGTGGGGAAACTAACCTTGCTAGCTGAAGGGGCAGTCCTAGCAGTGGGGAAACTGACCTTGCTAGCTGAAGGGGCAGTCCTAGCAGCGGGGAAACTGACCTTGCTAGCTGAAGGGGCAGTCCTAGCAGTGGGGAAAAGGGGTAGCTAACAGGGGAGCTAACTAAGGCTAACAGGGGAGCTAACAGGGGAAACTAAAGGGAGCTAGAGTGGGTTAGAGGGAACTAAAAAGGGCAAACTCAACATACACTGTCTGTGCTGGCTGGGGTCGTCGACGGGTCGGGTCGTACTGTTATGGTTTGTAACCGACCCCAATCGCACAACACAAGACAGGTATGAGAGTAAGCCAAAACAGGGCATTTATTCAATACAAACAAAAAGCGGCACTGTCCCTTTAAGGGAGAACACAAAAACACTGGAACAAAGAAATAGGGAAAAATGTGGCACTGTGCCTTTAAGAGGCGAGCAGGCTAAGGGGAAGGCTAAGGGACAGGGCCAGGGCAAAAGGAACAGGGCAGGAACAGGAACACAGGAGAGGGGAACAGGGACAGAGGCCCGGGGAAGCGGGCTGGAGACAGGGACAGAGAAACAGGGTTAAGGCCTTGGACAGGGCGAGGGCCAGAGCTGCTTACAGGGATGGCAGGGTTCCGACGGCGGAGGCCTGGCAAGGAGATCCTCCTTGGAAGCGATGCGCGCCGGCTTGGCGTCTGGAGTAGGAGCGCGCCGGCTTGGGCATCTGGAGTGGAGCGCGTCTGGAGTAGGAGCGTGCCGGCTAGAAGAGCGCGCCGGCTCGGAGAGACGCATCCTCCCGTAGGATAGGAAGCGATGTGCGCCGGCTTGGCGTCTGGAGTGGAACACTGGAAAACCTCCCGTAGAGAATTAGAGAGCGCAGACTGTGTCCCACTCCAGGCAAACGGCGACAGGTGGCGAAGGCTGGCACCTCGTCTCACGAACCAGCATACAGAATGGCACAACGTCTCCCAGTGAGAACAAAGGAATCCTCCCGTGGAAGAATAGAGAGCGATGACGATGTCTCACCAGGAGCGCAGCGGTAGATGGTAGCATACAGATACAGAGTCCAGAACAAAGAACCAGCATACAGAATGGCACAACGTCTCCCAGTGAGAACAAAGGAATCCTCCCGTGGAAGAATAGAGAGCGATGACGATGTCTCACCAGGAGCGCGGCGGTAGATGGTAGCATACAGATACAGAACGACCCGACGAGGACTGGAGGGGAAGTCCAGGTATTTAAAGCCCTCTGGGGCGCTAATCATAACTTATCACAGCTGTGAAAGGTAGTCCAAGGGTGTGGGCTGTTGAAGAGCAGAGGAGAGTAAAACAACGCGAGGGTGGGGGCTGGTGAGGTGAGGAGACAGGGAATTAAAGGTCCAGGGGACAGGCGAACCTCACAGTACCCCCCCCTCCACGGGAGCCACCGGGCGACCCAAAAATACAGACAGTGGGGCAGGGGACATGACAAAGCAACAAACAAAAAAAAAACGGGGCCATGCTAGCAGGGGAAGCTACACCAAAAGTGGGGCTAGCAGAGGGACAGGGTAGCTGCCAGGGCACTGCTAGCTACAGGGCCTATGCTAGCTGTACTGCTACAATAACATAGAGGCTGCGCTAGCTGCCGGAGCTAGGCTAGCAGACAGGGCTGGACCAGCATGAGAGAACAAGCTAGCTGGAAGGACAGTCCTAGCAGTGGGGAAACTGACCTTGCTAGCTGAAGGGGCAGTCCTAGCAGTGGGGAAACTGACCTTGCTAGCTGAAGGGGCAGTCCTAGCAGTGGGGAAACTGACCTTGCTAGCTGAAGGGGCAGTCCTAGCAGCGGGGAACTGACCTTGCTAGCTGAAGGGGCAGTCCTAGCAGTGGGGAAACTGACCTTGCTAGCTGAAGGGGCAGTCCTAGCAGTGGGGAAACTGACCTTGCTAGCTGAAGGGGCAGTCCTAGCAGCGGGGAAACTGACCTTGCTAGCTGAAGGGGCAGTCCTAGCAGCGGGGAAACTGACCTTGCTAGCTGAAGGGGCAGTCCTAGCAGTGGGGAAACTAACCTTGCTAGCTGAAGGGGCAGTCCTAGCAGTGGGGAAACTGACCTTGCTAGCTGAAGGGGCAGTCCTAGCAGCGGGGAAACTGACCTTGCTAGCTGAAGGGGCAGTCCTAGCAGTGGGGAAAAGGGGTAGCTAACAGGGGAGCTAACGAAGGCTAACAGGGGAGCTAACAGGGGAAACTAAAGGGAGCTAGAGTGGGTTAGAGGGAACTAAAAAGGGCAAACTCAACATACACTGTCTGTGCTGGCTGGGGTCGTCGACGGGTCGGGTCGTACTGTTATGGTTTGTAACCGACCCCAATCGCACAACACAAGACAGGTATGAGAGTAAGCCAAAACAGGGCATTTATTCAATACAAACAAAAAGCGGCACTGTCCCTTTAAGGGAGAACACAAAAACACTGGAACAAAGAAATAGGGAAAAATGTGGCACTGTGCCTTTAAGAGGTGAGCAGGCTAAGGGGAAGGCTAAGGGACAGGGCCAGGGCAAAAGGAACAGGGCAGGAACAGGAACACAGGAGAGGGGAACAGGGACAGAGGCCCGGGGAAGCGGGCTGGAGACAGGGACAGAGAAACAGGGTTAAGGCCTTGGACAGGGCGAGGGCCAGAGCTGCTTACAGGGATGGCAGGGTTCCGACGGCGGAGGCCTGGCAAGGAGATCCTCCTTGGAAGCGATGCGCGCCGGCTTGGCGTCTGGAGTAGGAGCGCGCCGGCTTGGGCATCTGGAGTAGGAGCGCGCCGGCTTGGGGTCTGGAGTGGAGCACGCCGGCTTGGGGTCTGGAGTGGAGCGCGCCGGCTTGGGGTCTGGAGTGGAGCGCGCCGGCTTGGGGTCTGGAGTGGAGCGCGCCGGCTTGGGGTCTGGAGTGGGGCGCGTCTGGAGTAGGAGCGCGCCGGCTTGAAGAGCGCGCCGGCTCGGGGTCTGGAGTGGAGCGCGTCTGGAGTAGGAGCGCGTCTGGAGTTGGAGCGTGCCGGCTTGACGTCTGGAGTAGGAGCGCGCCGGCTAGAAGAGCGCGCCGGCTCGGGGTCTGGAGTGGAGCGCGTCTGGAGTAGGAGCGCGCCGGCTAGAAGAGCGCGCCGGCTCGGGGTCTGGAGTGGAGCGCGTCTGGAGTAGGATCGCGCCGGCTAGAAGAGCGCGCCGGCTCGGAGAGACGCATCCTCCCGTAGGATAGGAAGCGATGTGCGCCGGCTTGGCGTCTGGAGTGGAACACTGGAAAACCTCCCGTAGAGAATTAGAGAGCGCAGACTGTGTCCTACTCCAGGCAAACGGCGACAGGTGGCGAAGGCTGGCACCTCGTCTCACGAACCAGCATACAGAATGGCACAACGTCTCCCAGTGAGAACAAAGGAATCCTCCCGTGGAAGAATAGAGAGCGATGACGATGTCTCACCAGGAGCGCGGCGGTAGATGGTAGCATACAGATACAGAGTCCAGAACAAAGAACCAGCATACAGAATGGCACAACGTCTCCCAGTGAGAACAAAGGAATCCTCCCGTGGAAGAATAGAGAGCGATGACGATGTCTCACCAGGAGCGCGGCGGTAGATGGTAGCATACAGATACAGAACGACCCGACGAGGACTGGAGGGGAAGTCCAGGTATTTAAAGCCCTCTGGGGCGCTAATCATAACTTATCACAGCTGTGAAAGGTAGTCCAAGGGTGTGGGCTGTTGAAGAGCAGAGAGTAAAACAACGCAAGGGTGGGGGCTGGTGAGGTGAGGAGACAGGGAATTAAAGGTCCAGGGGACAGGCGAACCTCACAGCTTTGACATTGTAAAACTAAATACGTGGAATTCTGTAAGCATAATACAAGTCATATCACCCACACGATATATGCTCTGTGTCCAGAGCATGTATGCTTTTCATTCATTTAAGACACATTATTGCAAGGGTTTTGTAATACACATACACCCTGGTCTCATTGCATTTTTTATTCTTTCTTATACAGTAAAAAGGGGGAAGAACACTATATCGTGGGTGTTCATATGACTTGTATTCTGCTTACAGCTTCGAAATTCCACTTGTTTCGTTTAACGTAAAGCCTTTTAAATATAATCAAAACGTTCCCGTGTTTCTGTGGTCTGTGCACAAAATAATAACGAGTTGAGCTACGCGGAGCGCAGTCAGTCAGTACACCCTGTATATTCCGATAACGCTATATAAACCATGCTGCATTCATTCTGAGAGAAAGATCTATTATTCCAAATGCTATTTATAGGGTTTTGACCATAATTACACTACTGTTGCTATTTTACAATGAACTATAATGAATTACGGTTCATACAGAACATGCCAGTGTTGAAACTAATGCACAGAAGCTCATTTCCTTGTTGTAATAATATATTCTACCAACGGGCGCCAGGTACGCATGGTCCGACCTGTGCTTAAATATACGAACAAAGTCAAGCACAAGTTCAAATTGATAAATCCCACACTTTGCTTAGAAATGATCGTACGCACGGCTTAAGCACATATCTGTGCGTACGTCAAGTTGATAAATGAGGGCCATGGTTTCTATCTTGAGCCTTAACTGGCGTGGTTTATTATTCACATGGCAGAGCAGTAACACATGAGTCCTTCTCGTGAGAGGTAGGTGGGAGAAGAAAGATAAGTGGGAGGAGACATCTCTATTTATACTCGCCACCTGGTGGTGTTCCTGAGTGTCTCCGCCTAGAGCGCCCTCTAGTGGAAACAGTTATATATGCAGTTAGACAGTTACTAACAATCCTACACAGAACCTCTGCCTTCAACAAGGACAATAAATCGAATCTAACTGAAATTGTGTAGCACAGACATGTCTATGGATCAAAACCTCAATATTATAATGGTGTAGTTAATACTTCACGTATCCTTAATCCCTAGGCTAATGAGGCACTAAGATGTAAAAAGAAAGAAAACGTATGCCAATGACAGGAAGTAACGGTATGTGTGTGTGTGTGTGTGTGTGTGTGTGTGTGTGTGTGTGTGTGTGTGTGTGTGTGGGAGAGTTTCATAACGGCCGTTGTGTGGGCCAGTTTCGGGGCCGGTGCGTGGGCTGGTGCGTCTGAATGTCCCGGGCTGAATTTGTGTCCGAGTCCGCCCCTGGCCCCATGACACTATCCTGCCGCACCAACACACAGGAATATTGCTCCGTCTAGCGACCAGTTGTCACATGACTGATAATAATAATGATAACAATAATAATGATAATAGGCTACCTGTTTTAGGCCCAATTAATATAATATGCAATGTGAGAAGATGCAATCTTTATATTAGAGAGTTTTGTATAAAGCTCACGGTACATCACCGGGCTGCCATGGACTCATACACCAGTCTCCAGAACAAACCACAACACTGCATCGCATACTGCGGAATAAAGGCATTTTTGGCAGATGGAAATGTAGGCTACATGACATAACATTTAATGGGGGCAGAGGTAATGCCACACTAGAAGATATTCCATGTTTATCACCTCGTGCTTCCCTCCTTGGAGACCTGTTTTAGAACCACAACCCGAGATGCTTCTATCCGCCTCTACGACTCAGGAACATGGCGTTCTGTCTGAATCTACACACAGTGGTGGCATTGTGCCGCCTTTGCTGGGTTCAGTGTAAATAAGCAAAGCCGGCAGAATGAGGGGTCTTCTTTAATGCATTATTATTTATTGCATTTCTGTGTAAAAAAGGCTTGTGTCTATCACTCCGCTCGCCAGTTCTGCCGACTATGCATTAAAACTCCCTGCGGTCAACATAATTTCTTCCTATTTTGGTTGTAATTGTGTAATGATAGATGTATGACCTGAGCACTGTACATATCTGTTTTCAGGAAACACTGGGCTATACAAATAATATGCTGTGATGTCACATGAATGTATAAATACTTATATGGCCATGCATTTAATCTCTCTCTTTTTTATAAAATCATTATAGCCAACATGCAATATATCCCATTGATTGGTACAATGGGACAGACATTTGTTTTATACAGCTAAAACCTGCATTCTTTCAAATATATAATTAATCAATAAAACAGATATTGGAATACACTATGTAGCCTATGTGTCTAATGAATGAACAGTAGGCTTATATTATTCGAATTACTTGTTTAATTAGGATTTAGTAGATACTATATATATGCTCTGCCCTATAGGTACAGTAAATACAGTACACATATTAAGGCCACCAGAGTCGGGCAGTGGACTGGTGGACTGTACTACTATAGGCAGCGCAGTATCTGTGATTTCATAATAAAACAAGTCATTAGAATAATATAAGCCTACTGCGTTCATTCATTACGCACATAGACTATACAGTACTGCGAGCGAGTGTGTGTGTGTGTGTGTGTGTGTGTGTGTGTGTGTGTGTGTGTGTGTGTTTGTGTTTGTGTGTGTGTGTGTGTGTATGCCTGTGTGCGCTGCGGCAGGTGGTCATGAGCTGTAGTAGCCTGTATATATATATTTAAAAAAAATATATGTTATAATAATTTGTTTTATCCCAATTTAGTCGTTATGTCAATTTCCTTCCTGGTAGTTGCGTGCATTGCCCCACTGTCGGCCTAGGGAGGGTGTAGACTACCACATGCCTCCTCCGATACATGTGGAGTCGCCAGCCGCTTCTCTTCACCTGATAGCGAGGACTCTCACTGGGGGAACGTAACACATGCAGAGGTTCACGCTATTTCCCCCCGATCCCCTCCCTGCTGAACAGACGCCCCGACCGACCAGTAGGAACCGCAGTTTACAACGACCAGGACACACACATACCCCACCGGCTTTCCACCCGCTAACACTGCCAATTGTGTTAGTAGGGAGTCTCTGCGGTGGTAGGCGAGTGCATTCTCCACTGCGCTACCCAGCCACACCTGTAGCCTGTATATATGATGACAATACATTAATCTAATCTCATTTTGATCGGTCGCAAAGCACTTCCGCCACCATTTGTACACGGCTGCATCGCATCAGTTGCATTTAATGAGCTGGACAGGTGTGTCTAAACTCTCGACTTTTAGCGATTTCATTTGCAAACGGCACAGAGCCTGGCTTATAAGGAGCTCTCGGAGGCGTGTCTTGTATGAGGATGACCTAGACAGGAACGTGCATTCATAGTGACATTCCTCATCGCCGGCATCCCAGCTGTGATCGTTTGAGCCACTTTAGACATCTTCCCCACGCGTTGGGGAATCAGAGTGAACTTGTCGTCGATTCTGTCTCAGTCGGTTCCAAGATGGTTGCCCTAAGAGAAGTCTTTGGAAAATGTTGGAGAATAAGACCCATTGCATCTCATTCCCGAAAATTTTTCAAAGATATATTCTGGAAGACTTATCTTGGAACCACTGAGACATAATCAATGACAAGGTCACTCCTGAACATGCTGGTAATATGTCTTAAGTGGCTGAAAAGGTTGCACAAATTATATGATCTGATATCTGCTTGGAGAATGGCATTCTGTCTTAAACTCGAAAGCGCGTTCCCGTTCAGGTCATTTGCATACAAAACACCGCCTCCAGAGCTCCTTATAAGGCAACTAGTGATGCAGCTGTGTGCAAATGAGTTGGCGGAAGTGCTTTGCGAGTCTTGCGAGCCGCGTGATTACGAAACCTAGCGTCAGTCAGTGCCAATCAGATAGCGTCTCCGAGAAATGCGGCTAGGTTTTGTAATCACGCTTGCGTGCCATCAAAACTAGATTAGATTAATGTATTGGCATCATATACAGCTCGCGGTACACCTGCCGCAGCGCGCGTGCACACACACACGTGCGCGCGCAGTACTGTATATGAATGAATGAATGAAATATAATATATATAGCCTACGGCGGGCGTAATGAATGAACACAGTATGGCTTATTATTCCATAATTAAGCCTATAGGCTACTGTTCATTCGTAGGCGCACACAAGACTTGTTATGGAATATTAATGCAGTCTATTTCCAGTGCACCGATTAGCTTTAGTTCTTATTTATTTATCCACTGTCATTTCAGTGTTGGTGTATAGGCTATATAGTGTATTTCAATATAAGTTTAATTGATTAATGATATATTCGAAGGAATGCAGGTTTATAGCTATATCAACCCCCTCCAATGTACAGTAAATTACCAAGTATGGTTTTGTCAATATTCCAATGTACAGTTTTGCTTGTACAGTGTAAGTCTAAACCCCACCCACCCCTCCTACCCAACCTCCTCCAACAGTTTCTACGTCAAATGTACTCTCTTTTCTGGACTCTTTTTGTATAGATGTAGCAGTACTGTCTATCTATGTCGTGTGTGTCATATATGTTATGATGAATTGAAAATGGGGGACCCTGATGTAAACAAGACGAAATAATTTCTCTGGTCTGCATCCCCTTATGTAATTGAGCTGTACTGTACTGTACCCATTCTGCAATCTGTTAATAAAGTTTTCAATCAATCAATCAATAAAACAAAGGTCTGTCCCATTGTATACCAATCAATGGGATACATTGCATGTTGACCTGCATTCTTTCAAATGTATATAATTAATCATTAAAACAGATGTGTAACAAATAAGAAATACAAATTCCACAGAAGGCATTAAATAATTATTATTTTCAATCATTTCACAATAATTGCATAATTGTGTTTGAATATCTGAGTAATTAAAGTAATTATACATTTGTCCAAAATAGCTGGTTCAGATATGGTTAAGCAGCTGCCCTGTGATCAGATGAATCCATATTATTTATTTTTCCGACATCAAATGCGTAATTTCTTATCGTACAAATATTGTCATATTTATTTTAATTATGATTAAGTAATTAATTCCAAGGAGGCCTGTAGCGTTGACGTGAAGGAATCACTATGAGAACACAGTCTGTCAAGTTATAATGATATTTTAAATTAGTCAATCAATCATGAGATTTGATCGTGGCTGAGAGCAGATTTAAGAGTGCACCTCAGCACTCTTAAATCTGCTCTCAGCCACGATCAAATCTGATCTCAGGAAAATTTGGGGACTCCCACTCCCAGCCCTAATATATCTTAAATGGGCCGAGATCTGGCTAAGACGAAATTTGTTGTCGCAACTTCGTTCGGGAATGAGACCCAGTGATACTATGTTTGTTTCTGACTCAAAGTGTGTGTGTGTGCAAGAGAGAGAGAGAGGGGGTGAGAGAGATGAGGAAGGGGCAAGAGAGAAAGAGAGCTGGGAGAGTGTTTGTGTGTGTGTGAGAGAGAGGGGGGGGGGGGGGTGTGACTCCTTTATTCATTGTTTTAAATTATTATTTTCTTTTAAGTTATTTTGTGCATCACTCTGTTTTGAATTTGATGCACATTTGCAATACATGAGGCATCCTTTTGTGTTAAATGGCTCCATTAAGCAAGCATTTGTTGACTCATGTTGATAAGAGTATTAAAACTTGAAAAAGATCCATTTAAGGTAGATTTAGAAAATAAAATAAAATGTGATTAATTTGCGATTAATCGTGAGTTAACTATGGACAATCATGCGATTTAATCAGATTAAATATTTTAATCGATTGACAGCACTAATATAGACATAATGGATAAATGACCACACAAGACATTCACATGTTGGATTTATTCGTTTTATAAAGTCTCCTAAAAGAAAATGCTTTTCCATGCTGGATTACAGAGCTTCTGAAAGGGCTATGATCACACCCGGGCCCCGTTCCCCGTACCTGGATAACTGAGTTAGCCGGATAACTTTCGGTCAAGCCTGACTTAAGCCGGACCTTCCCATTCCCCGAAGCTCGATTGTCTAAATCACCATGACAACAGATCAAAAAGTTTGAGCCTGGTCGGGAGCAGGGTTAACTTCAGTTAGCCGGATGAACCATGGCCACGCCCCCGCAAAGAAGTGACAGCTCGTTTCCTGAAATGATTCTCACAGTCTAGGATCTGCATTATACCATTCTGAATTACGTTTCTGTGCTTCGTTTTCCTAGAGGGGGCTTTTGAAATGTATAATAATAGAACTAAATGCTGATAATAAATCATATTGAGCCTATAGATTTACTTTGTCCTAAATAAAATAATGCACGTCATATACGGCGCTCGGAGTCGCGATACACGCTGCATGTGGTTATTTTAATAACGGCTCATTGCAAATGTGAATCCCGCGGGGATTAGTTTCATATATTAATCTCCGCTGTAGATTTGCTTAATGGAGCGCCGGATTGTGTTTCATTCAAGCATAAAATTGAAGTGTCTATGCGGGGATTGTGGTTTTTGTGTGATATTGTAACTGGGATTAAAATGTCTGATGAGATGCGCTGTTTGACGGATTTGAAAAATTTAATGAGCCGTTGACGTCACATTAATGCATTTGAGAATAAAGAGATAAAACTTCATTTTTTGGTAAGAAAAATATTCTAAACACGGGTCTCTCGTCCATTATTGCATAAACAATGAGTATATCGCGTCTGGCACAGTGGCGCAGCGGCTAGTGCTGAATCCTGGCAACCGGGCGACCGGTGTTCGAAACCCCGTGTTTCCAATATAATTTTTTTGGAATATAATATTAATGATTATACGCAAAAGTAGCCTAGTTTTAAGTTAAAATATTATAAATCTACATGCATTGAGGATGTCATTCTTTATATAGCTCTCAACGTGCACCAAATTGAATTATTCCTACATTGCAAAAAGAAGGAAAAGACTAGGAGAAGTGGGATTCGAACCCGGGCCGCCTGTGTGAAAGTCAAAAGCAGAAACCGTTACACCACAGTGTAGATAAGTAAAAGATCCACCATACATCAATCAATGGGTAAGAGAGCCGTATCCTTGTTCTGTATAACAGTTTAACTCATTATTTTCGCTAGCAAGATCTCATTTGATTATCCATTCCATAAACCTACTGCCAGCAGGCAAGTTTAAAGAAATATAATCTGATTGATTGGGGTAATGAGGGACTTAAAATTAGCCTATAGATAACGCATTTAACTTGTCGGCGAGGCGATTGAGCCGTACTGCAATATGTTAATAAAGTTTTAAATCAATTAATCAATCAATGCCGTTAGAAAATCAGGATCTCTGCTATCGATACGTGATGGCTTTTCAACTGAAGCGGCCGCGCGCACTTATCCTGGGTCTCAAGTCTGGTTCGAGTTAACGAGACTGAATCCACCTTCGAGGAACAGGAAAATCCCGGCTTCAAACATCGGGTTAACTGAATCTGGATAATGGGACTATTGATCGACTTAGTTGAACCAGGTACGGGGAATAGGGCCCCGGTGGCTCTTTGGAAAGCTACAACAGTAAGCCAATGTACCATTGTAAGCAGCTAGCAAGCAGCGTTGCAGAGATATTCTAAATATTGTAATGATAGTAATGTGAGTGCTCTGAAGTCGACCCCGCAGGGACTGTTCTGCTTCTCTTGGACTACTTGGTCACCTGTTGTAACGAAGGTTATCCGATAACCCTAGTTATATGATTGCCGTAGCTTTCTGCTTCGCTTATGGGATGTCCTCGCGCACGTACGCGCACCTACTTGAAACTTCTCACATGCACCTTCCATCTGTCCGACCACGCCCACCTCCGGCCGGCTTATAGCCCAGGTGTGGCGGTCAACTCCCCCTTCCCAGTCTGAATTTCAACCAAACACAGCCAAGGGTCCTCAGGGCTGCGTGTAAAGCAGAAAGCTACGCCAATCATATAACTAGGGTTATCGGATAACCTTCGTTATATTTCATTGGCTACGCTTTCTGCTTCACCTATGGGACAACGGGCGAAGCAGGGCGCGAAGCCCCGACAAATGCACCCCCTGAGGTCCCCTTCAAGACCTATCAGAAAAAACATGGGGTGGGGTCCCGGCCCCCTCGCCCCTCCTAACGAGGTGCGGGGGGTAGGACTCCGACCATGCGTAGTGGGGTGCAGTTACTCCAAAACGGACAAGTCACAGAGGGTGCCACAAGGGCCAGCTGTCCGAAACAGCTCCGTCACGGCCCACCTGTGACGGTAAGTCTGCCACACCCATTCTTACACCGGAAAGTTCTGGGCCAGGTCTGTCGAGGCAGCCGCCAGTGAGCTTCCTAGGAATGCTGGGGCCTACAGGTGACCAGTACACAGTACAGCAGAGCATGGCTGACACCTGGTGGACACTAGGTTAAGACTGACCCCGAAATGTAGCCTACATTTCATTCTGCCAAAAATGCCTTTATCCCGCAGTATGCGATGCAGTTAATTAAAAGTGTTACATTGTTTTATATTATAGTTTAGTTAGCAGTGTTACATAGCTCGATATTATAGTTTAGTTACTAGTGTTACATAGCTCTATATTATAGTTTAGTTAGCAGTGTTACATAGCTCTATATTATAGTTTAGGTAGCAGTGTTACATACCTCTATATTATAGTTTAAATAGCAGTGTTACATAACTCTATTTTATAGTTTAGTTAGCAGTGTTGCATACCTCTATATTATAGTTTAGTTAGCAGTGTTACATAGCTCTATATTATAGTTTAGTTAGCAGTGTTACATAATTCTATATTATAGTTTAATTCAAAGTGTTACATAGCTCTATATTATAGTTTAGTTAGCAGTGTTACATAGCTCTATATTATAGTTTAATGAACAGTGTTACATAGCTCTATATTATAGTTTAGTTAGCAGAGTTACATAGCTCTATATTATAGTTTAATTAACAGTGTTACATAGTTGTATAGTCTAATGAACCTGTTCCACTTGACCCGAAATGGCATCTGGTCATAAATCAATATTTTTGAGTGTTGCATAATAGTTGCGATTTTAATTTCAAACGTTTTCAAGTAATAACATCACTAACATGTCACAACAGCATGTAGAATGTATATTATATATTATAGCGTAATTAACAGTGTTACATAGTTGTATATTATAGTTGAATTAGCAGTGTTACATAACTATATATTATAATTTATTAGCAGTGTAAGCCCTAATGATACTAGTGATGTATTTAGGTAAACTTCTATCTTAAGCCCTAATATAATAATAATAATAATAATAATAATAATAATAATAATAATAATAATAATAATAATAATAATAATAATAATAATAATAATAATAATAATAATAATAATAATAATAATAATAATAATAATAATAATAATAATAATAATAATAATAATAATAATAATAATAATAATAATAATAATAATAATAGTGATGTATTCAGGTAAACTTCTATATAAAGCCCTAATAATAATAGTGATGTATTCAGGTAAACTTCTATATAAAGCCCTAATAATAATAGTGATGTATTCAGGTAAACTTCTATATAAAGCCCTAATAATAATAATAATAATAATAATAATAGTGATGTATTCAGATAAACTTATATATAAAGCCCTAATAATAATAGTGATGTATTCAGATAAACTTATATCTAAAGCCCTAATAATAATAGTAATGTATTCAGGTAAACTTCTATATAAAGCCTTAATAATAATAGTGATGTATTCAGGTAAACTTCTATATAAAGCCTTAATAATAATAGTGATGTATTCAGGTAAACTTCTATCTAAAGCCCTAATAATAATAATAGTGATGTATTCAGATAAACTTATATATAAAGCCCTAATAATAATAGTGATGTATTCAGGTAAACTTCTATATAAAGCCTTAATAATAATAGTGATGTATTCAGGTAAACTTCTATATAAAGCCCTAATAATAATAATAGTGATGTATTCAGATAAACTTATATATAAAGCCCTAATAATAATAGTGATGTATTCAGATAAACTTATATATAAAGCCCTAATAATAATAGTTATGTATTCAGGTAAACTTCTATCTAAAGCCCTAATAATAATAGTGATGTATTCAGGTAAACTTCTATCTAAAGCCATAATAATAATAGTGATGTATTCAGGTAAACTTCTATCTAAAGCCTTAATAATAATAGTGATGTATTCAGGTAAACTTCTATATAAAGCCCTAATAATAATAATAGTGATGTATTCAGATAAACTTATATATAAAGCCCTAATAATAATAGTGATGTATTCAGATAAACTTATATATAAAGCCCTAATAATAATAGTGATGTATTCAGATAAACCTATATATAAAGCCCTAATAATAATAGTGATGTATTCAGGTAAACTTCTATATAAAGCCTTAATAATAATAGTGATGTATTCAGGTAAACTTCTATATAAAGCCCTAATAATAATAATAGTGATGTATTCAGATAAACTTATATATAAAGCCCTAATAATAATAGTGATGTATTCAGGTAAACTTATATATAAAGCCCTAATAATAATAGTGATGTATTCAGGTAAACTTCTATATAAAGCCTTAATAATAATAATAGTGGTGTATTCAGGTAAACTTCTATATAAAGCCTTAATAATAATAGTGATGTATTCAGGTAAACTTCTATATAAAGCCTTAATAATAATAGTGATGTATTCAGGTAAACTTCTATATAAAGCCTTAATAATAATAATAATAATAGTGATGTATTCAGGTAAACTTCTATATAAAGCCTTAATAATAATAGTGATGTATTCAGGTAAACTTCTATATAAAGCCTTAATAATAATAGTGATGTATTCAGGTAAACTTCTATATAAAGCCCTAATAATAATAATAGTGATGTATTCAGATACACTTATATATAAAGCCCTAATAATAATAGTGATGTATTCAGGTAAACTTCTATATAAAGCCCTAATTATAATAGTAATGTATTCAGGTAAACTTCTATCTAAAGCCCTAATAATAATAATAGTGATGTATTCAGATAAACTTATATATAAAGCCCTAATTATAATAGTAATGTATTCAGGTAAACTTCTATATAAAGCCCTAATAATAATAATAGTGATGTATTCAGATAAACTTATATATAAAGCCCTAATAATAATAGTGATGTATTCAGGTGATGTATATCACCATCAAATGCCGACCCTTCTTTCTCACGAGGGAGCTAACGTCCATCATCATGATCGGAGTTTACATCCCACCACAAGCGAACACTGGGGCCGCACTTTCAAAGCTACACGACGAGGTAAACAAACTACAGATAGCTAACGTTGACGCTGCCATTTTGGTTCTGGGTGATTTCAACAGCACGCGTCTTAAAAAGGTGTTGCCGAATTTCTATCAGCATGTGACCTGTCCCACCAGAGGCGAGAACATATTAGACCATGTATACTCGCAATTTAAGAATGGGTACAAGTCACAGGCTCTTAGTCCATTCGGTAAGTCCGATCACGCCGCCATCTTTCTTTTGCCAAAATATAAACAGAGTCTTAAGCGAACGCCGGTAGTATCGCAAGAGGTTAAGCGTTGTGACGTCAGAGGAGACACTCCAGGCTGCACTTCAATGCACAGACTGGAATGTATTCCGTGATAACACAGCCAATATTAACGAATACACTGAAACGGTGCTTGACTTTGTCTGTACTCTGGTAGAAGAAACAATCCCCTCTACCACAATTAGAATCTACCCAAATCAAAAGCCCTGGGTAGATAAATCCGTCCGTGAGGCTCTGAAAGTGCGCACCTCAGCCTACAACACCGGGCTTGTGACAGGCAACATGGATGAACACAAGACGGCAAGATACAACGTCAGGAGAGCAGTAATAGAGGCAAAACGGCGTTATAGGGATAAAGTTGAACTTCAGTTTGAACAGGCTGACTCTAGAGGTATGTGGCAGGCAGGCACGCGAGAACTATAAAACGGCAGGGGGTGCTGGGGGGTCGCCAGATGAAAAAATAATTTTTTTTTTTTTTTTTTTTTTTTTTTTTGGTCAGGCCACTGAACTTAGAAGCAGGCCAGGCCAGTGTTTCTATTTGCACCAGCGCAATAGTTAGATAACCTAGGTGGGGAACAACCAGGAGATCACTGCAACTCACACAAGTTGGAGAACTATCTCTCTCTCTCTCTCTCTTGCTCTCACACACACACAAAGGGAGCCGCATGTGATTGGTGGAGGCGGGATCCTTACGAAAAACTGCTAATCATTGACACATGCTAGCCTGTAATAATCCCCCCCAGAAAAATTTACTTTGCATTTGACATATTGCAAATATATGCCATCACACACACTGGCATTTAAAGGGTTAGAATTATAAAATGAATATGTGGTGTTATGATCAGGGCTGAAGTTGAATAAAATATTGTATTTATCAATTACAAAAAACTGAAAATCCATAAAAATCTGTGTTGTTGCTAATCATACATATGCTAGCCTGTTTTTTAACAATAAGTTGTGATGCCATCACAAACACTGGCATTTAAAGGGTACAAATAAAAAAAACAGAATGCAGGAAATTAAGTCTTTGTAACAAAGAAATTCCTGGTGGGGGACCCCCAGACCCCCTGCTTAAAAAGTGGCCTGACTGGGGCTATATGTTGCACTATATTTCCTGGCCTGAATGACTTCCCCAGTCCGGCCCTGGTTAAAAGCCTCCAATGCTTATTAGTGTGTGTGCGTTTGAACGTTTGCATGTTTCAACCATACATTTCCATTTAAAATAATTTTTTTACCTCCTATAATAGTGGGGGTCGCGGCTCTCTGACACCGTTTTTTTTGGGTCGCGGCCTGAAAAGTTTGGGAACCCCTGGTCTAGCCTGTACCCCCCAGACATGTTGCTGGCCCCGTCAAAACAGTATCCTATCAGCCTCTCCATGGGCAGGTCGAGGCTGTTGTGTCTGGGCCGGGCATTGTAAAAACCCCAAAAGAAGTTCTGAGCTTCCAAGTTGTCATCGGCTAACTGTATATTACACGAGAATTGTTCTTTTCCAGTGAGTGACATCAGTGGTTCCGTCAGCGCTCAAGCCAAAGATTGGGCTTTTGGATGCTTTGCCTCTAATTTGTCGCTGAATATCATGGGCAAGCAGCTGTAAGATTTTGTTTTGGATGTTGTTGGACATCCAGTTGTCTCTCTTTTGGAGCCAATTCTTCAACTCGGGATCAGACTCGGTGCGCACTCTTTCCATCATGAGCTGCCATAACACCCCATCCCTATTTGCATCACCCCTCAGTGGAAGCCCCTGGCGCCCGAGGGGGGGTATAGGGGAACAGACTCAGTTAACTCTTCAATACCTGATGCTGAGGCTGAACCTGTCGTCTCTGTCTCTCTCTGACGTTTATCAGATTTAGTGGGACTGTCACTGGGACCGGCGGGACGTTTCGAAAATAAATCTGATATTTTTCTTTTCTGCGAGTGAGACATTCTGTGCTAGCAAAGTCTGACTACTAGCTAAAATCGACTGACTGCGCAAGCACTGTATCACAGTAGCTCAGTGGTTCGTGGCGCGTGGGAAGGGCGGGAGACAGGAGGTGAATACAATTAGTTGTTTCACCTGTCATTCAATCAGTCTGTGTCAGTCTGTCATCACTCGAAAATCTACTCGGTTTTACACGTATGATTGTGTACATACAGTAGTGTAATGAATGAATGAAAACTTTATTTAACAGATTGGAGAATGGCTACAATACAGTACGGCTCAATACACACAATATTAAAATGGTGACGTGCTTTGAGCAGGATAAACTTATAATATACAGTGTTACAGTTATACAGTTACAGTATATACAAATATATAAATACTGCAATTAAAAAAAAAAAAAAAAAAAAAAATTTTTTTTTTTTTTTTTTTTTTGCAATAATTGAGAGGGGGTGCACCCCCCGCACCCCCCCTTCCCGCGTCCCTGGTGGCAGGGCCTCAGAACAATGACAGACTACAAAGGCACCTCCCTCAAACTGAACAGTGACATCTCCTTAGCAAATGATCTCAATACCTTCTATGCAAGGTTTGAGGCTGTGAATAACAACACCAGGCTACAAGCCACAGCAATGGGGGGGGGGGGGGGTGCTGATGGAGACTCAGTGTTCAGGGTAACAGAGCATGAGGTGAGGCGGACCTTTAAAAAAGTGAATATCAGGAAGGCAGCAGGACCGGACGGCATCCCCGGCCGCGTCCTAAAAGTCTGTGCCGACCAACTGGCCCCGGTATTCACTGACATCTTTAACCTGTCCTTAGAACAGGCTGTCATCCCCACCTGTCTGAAGAAGTCCACCATCATCCCTGTACCCAAAAGATCTATGCCCGCTTGCCTCAACGACTACCGCCCTGTAGCTCTCACCTCCATAGCCATGAAGTGCTTTGAGAAGCTAGTGAAGGGCTACATCTGTTCCTCCCTCCCCATCAACCTGGACCCCCTGCAATTTGCATACCGCCCTAACAGGTCCACGGAGGACGCCATAGTCCATGTGCTGCACACAGCAGCATCACACCTGGACAAGAGGCAGGGGAACTATGTGAGAATGCTGTTCATCGACTACAGCTCAGCATTCAATACCATAGTCCCCTCCAAACTCATAGCCAAGCTCAGGGACTTGGGCTTGAACTATGACCTCTGCCAGTGGGTCTTGGACTTCCTGACGGGCAGACCCCAGGTGGTAAGAGCAGGCAACTGCACCTCCTCATCCACCACGCTCAACATAGGGGCCCCCCAGGGCTATGTTCTGAGCCCCCTCCTCTACTCCATGTACACACATGACTGTGTGGCACAGCGGAACAACAACACAATCATCAAATTTGCTGATGACACAGTAGTGGTGGGCCTGATCTCTGCCAACGACGAGAGGGCCTACCTGGAAGAGGTAGAGAATCTGTGACAGTGGTGTCAGGAGAACTGCCTCTCCCTGAACGTCAGCAAAACAAAAGAGATGATTGTGGACTTCAGGAGGTCGGGGGTCAAGGACTACAGCCCCCTCAGCATCGACGGGGCACCGGTTGAGAGAGTGAACAGTTTCAAGTACCTCGGAGCTCACATATCCGAGGACTTGACATGGACCACACACATTGACAGTGTTTTGAAGAAGGCACGACAACGCCTCTACTTCCTCAGGCGCCTAAGGAAGTTCCAAGTCAGTCAGAAGATCCTTAAGAACTTCTACTCATGTACAATAGAGAGCATCCTGACTGGCAACATCACCTCCTGGTTTGGGAATAGCACTGCACAAGACCGTAGCAGACTACAAAGAGTGACACGTTCAGCCGAACGCACAGTTGGAGGGGGGCTTCCCACCCTCCAGAACATTTACAACAAGCGGTGGAGGGGTAAGGCTAAGAGAATCATCAAGGACTTGAGCCACCCGAACAACTGCCTCTTTGAACTGCTGCGGTCAGGCAAGCGATACCGGAGTCTTAAGGCGAGCACAGAAAGACTCAGAAGAAGCTTCTATCCCCAGGCCATCAGGCTGCTCAACGAACAATAAACACTATGCAACAACCATCAAATGCACACAGCACACACACCCACACGCACACTCACTTTAAACAAACAACACACTGCAGCACCCACTCTCCACACTTTAGATCACCTAAACACACTTTATATTTATTGGTAAAGGATTTGCACTACAACTCGTACACCTTACTGTAAATTGTACCTAAATTGTACCTCATCCCATTTCTGCTTTGCACTATATAGTATTGTATATTAGTACATTGCATAGTATATTGTATATTGTATGGTAACTCAGTTACTTCTATTCTGCATCGAACATTGTACATATGTCTATACTGAACACTGTGACCTCTATTTTTACTTCCATTTTACATGCTATACTATTTTATTTCATACTTATCTTGTCTAGCACAGTCTCTGGAGCGTAACAGTAAGAAGCATTTTGTATAAAAGTATTCTGTACTTCTGTATGACAACTATTAAAGAAACTTGAAACTTCAGATACACTTCTATCTAAAGCCCTAATAATACTAATAGTAATGTATTCAGGTACACTTCAATCTAAAGCCCTTTTTATAATAGTAATGTATTCAGGTAAACTTCTATCTAAAGCCCTAATATTAATAGTGATGTATTCAGGTAAACTTCTATCTAAAGCCGTAATAATAATAGTGATATATTTAAGCATTACATCACGCTCATTAACTCATTAGATCACGCCTAGGGGCGGTTGTTAGGCCCGACGATACCCCCCTAGGACTGATCTAATGAGTATAACACACAACTTCAAGTGATGTAATGCTTTTACACAATGGCCCAATTCACCCAACCTTATTGCTATACAATAAACACACAGTAATTTAAGCATGATGGAGATTTATTCACAAAACCGTCCACAGAGAAAGTAGATCCAATAGTAGATCCAATGGTCTGACAAAAAAAAGACAATAATCAAATCGACAGCAATTTTTTTTTCTTTTTAAGTCCGCAATTTTTCTTTTGTTTCACAATGGGTCATGCCAAACCAATTACATAATCCAACATATGTGTAACAAACTAACATATTCCAGTTGACTGTATCTTTTTTGGAGGATTCGTTCAAAAGATATTCATACTTCCATTTGTCTATCTATGGCGGACTCATTCAGAAAAAAAAGTTAAAATAAGTAATTCGGTTGTGGGAGGGATCTGGGGTCAGGTGGAGTTTGTTATACGATATAACAACATCTAACTTGACTGTTTCAGCCAATCAGAATACAAATATTTTCATGCCATTGTATAATCAGGTACATTTCTATCTAAAGCCCTAATAATAATAATAGTAATGCATTCCGTAAAACACTATCTAAAGCCCCTAATAATAATAATAATAATAGTGATGTATTCAGATAAACGTATATCTTAAGCCCTAATAATAATAATAATAATAATAATAATAATAATAATAATAATAATAATAATAATAATAATAATAATAATAATAATAATAATAATAATAATAATAATAATAATAATAATAATAATAATAATAATAATAATAATAATAGTAATAGTGGTGTATTCAGGTACATTTCTATCTAAAGCCCTAATAATAATAGTGATGTATTCGGGTACATTTCTATATAAAGCCCTAATAATAATAGTGATGTATTCAGGTAAACTTCTATCTAAAGCACTAATAATAATAGTGATGTATTCAGGTAAACTTCTATCTAAAGCCCTAATAATAATAGTGATGTATTCAGGTAAACTTCTATCTAAAGCCCTAATAATAATAGTGATGCATTCAGGTAAACCTCTATGTAAAGCCCTAATAATAATAATAATAATAATAATAATAATAATAATAATAATAATAATAATAATAATAATAATAATAATAATAATAATAATAATAATAATAATAATAATAATAATAATAATAATAATAATAATAATAATAATAATAATAATAATAATAATAATAATAATAATAATAATAATAATAATAATAATAATAATAATAATAATAATAATAATAATAATAGTGATGTATTCAGGTAAACTTCAATCCAAAGCCCTAATAATAATAGTGATGTATTCAAGTAGACTTCTATCTAAAGCCCTAATAATAATATTAATAATAGGTATGGAAACATGCATAAAATACACACAAGGAGGCCATGCCATGCAGTTCAAAGTGACAAATCAGTAGGTAACACTAAGATAAGATATTCCTTTATTGATGCCCTTGGGAAACTGAGGGCATCATAGCAGCATGGGGGAGAGGTTCACTGTGTACCTTCACTGTCTGCCTCCACCTTGTTTCATTTATCTCTTTCGAGATTAACCTGATTTATTAAATTCATGTCTCGATTATGCTGGATTTTCTTTTAATCACATTTGATCACAAATAGCACTTTTATTCATAAATGTGATCTAGCAGAAACAAATTGCTTGTAATTGAGATGAACATATATAATCTATTTTTATATAAATTGTTATGGATTTATTGTTTTAAAATCCAAATATTGTTGTCGGTCCACCAGACCCATGAACTTTGGGTGAGTAACATAAATGTAAACACCATACAAGGGTTAATAGAGATCAGACGTTTTAAATATTACGAAGATGAAGGTGATCTTTGATGTGTCAATCAAATGAGAGAGAAGGATGAAAATCAGTTTTATCAGCATTTAGGAGCAATACATTAAATGAGATCCTATTTTTTATTACAGATAAACATGCCTCTAAATGTAGTTGTTTCTCTTGTTTCTGTGCAGAACATGATGATGTGAGGTTGGAAGGAGGCAGCGGCTGGTGGTCATGGGGAGTCAGAGTCAGCCGCTGTGCTGGGAGAGTGGAGATCAACCACCAGGGAGTCTGGGGACCAGGAGTCCATGGGTCATGGACCATGAAGACAGCAGCTGTAGTCTGCAGGCAGCTGGACTGTGGCTCTGCTGTTTCAATAGAACGGAGTGATGGTTCTGAACGACCTGTATGGATGGATCACACTGACTGTTCTGGCTCTGAGTCTGCACTGAGGGAGTGTAGAGGACCAGTGGTGTCTGATTATACCACTGACAGCTGGAAGGTGACCTGCTCAGGTAACTCTAAACAATAACATCACATTCAGCTGCTGATCTTTACAGTCTCACCCTCTGTCTCAATGACTGTCAGTGGGTTACATCTGCATTGTTCATTCATTAGGTGACTTAGGTCACACACACTCTTGTCATCTATCGTATATATTCTTCTTTATTATTATTCCACCACTTTCTCACAATGCTACTCCTCCCAGAGCGTAGGATTGGCATTTGTTTGACAGTGACGCTACACATACACACCTATTTCTTTATTTTGCACCATTTCAGCAAAACAGTAAACATTAAACATTAACCATGACAGAAAGTGTATATAAAGGTGCTGAGTAGAGGCAAGAGACCAGATGGGCCTATACAGGGCCTCAACTCATGAATTAAATCATTGGATACTTTTATTTTTAAGTGAAAGTAGGGGGGGGGGAGAACTCATCCATCACAGCAGGAAGAGAGGGGGGGGGGGGGGGGAGAAATTATCCATCACAGCAGGAAGAGAGAGGGGGGGGAGAACTCATCCATCACAGCAGGAAGAGAGGGGGGGGGAGAACTCATCCATCACAGCAGGAAGAGAGGGGGGGGGGAGAACTCATCCATCACAGCAGGAAGAGAGAGGGGGGGGGGGGAGAAATTATCCATCACAGCAGGAAGAGAGAGGGGGGGGGAACTCATCCATCACAGCAGGAAGAGAGAGGGGGGGGGGAGAAATCATCCATCACAGCAGGAAGAGAGAGGGGGGGGAGAACTCATCCATCACAGCAGGAAGAGAGAGGGGGGGGGGGAACTCATCCATCACAGCAGGAAGAGAGAGGGGGGGGGGATAACTCATCCATCACAGCAGGAAGAGAGAGGGGGGGGGGAGAACTCATCCATCACAGCAGGAAGAGAGAGGGGGGGGAGAACTCATCCATCACAGCAGGAAGAGAGAGGGGGGGGGAGAACTCATCCATCACAGCAGGAAGAGAGGGGGGGGGATAACTCATCCATCACAGCAGGAAGAGAGAGGGGGGGGGAGAACTCATCCATCACAGCAGGAAGAGAGAGGGGGGGGGGAGAACTCATCCATCACAGCAGGAAGAGAGGGGGGGGAGAACTCATCCACCACAGCAGGAAGAGAGGGGGGGGAGAACTCATCCATCACAGCAGGAAGAGAGGGGGGGGGGGAACTCATCCATCACAGCAGGAAGAGAGGGGGGGGGGAGAACTCATCCATCACAGCAGGAAGAGAGAGGGGGGGGAGAACTCATCCATCACAGCAGGAAGAGAGGGGGGGGGAGAACTCATCCATCACAGCAGGAAGAGAGGGGGGGGGGGAGAACTCATCCATCACAGCAGGAAGAGAGAGGGGGGGGGGGGAGAAATTATCCATCACAGCAGGAAGAGAGAGGGGGGGGGGAACTCATCCATCACAGCAGGAAGAGAGAGGGGGGGGGGGAGAAATCATCCATCACAGCAGGAAGAGAGAGGGGGGGGAGAACTCATCCATCACAGCAGGAAGAGAGGGGGGGGGGAGAACTCATCCATCACAGCAGGAAGAGAGGGGGGGAGAACTCATCCATCACAGCAGGAAGAGAGAGGGGGGGGAGAACTCATCCATCACAGCAAGAAGAGGGGGGGGGAGAAATCATCCATCACAGCAGGAAGAGAGGGGGGGGAGAACTCATCCATCACAGCAGGAAGAGAGAGGGGGGGAGAACTCATCCATCACAGCAGGAAGAGAGAGGGGGGGGAGAACTCATCCATCACAGCAGGAAGAGAGGGGGGGGGGGAACTCATCCATCACAGCAGGAAGAGAGGGGGGGGGGGAGAACTCATCCATCACAGCAGGAAGAGAGGGGGGGGAGAACTCATCCATCACAGCAGGAAGAGAGAGGGGGGGGGGGAACTCATCCATCACAGCAGGAAGAGAGAGGGGGGGGGAGAACTCATCCATCACAGCAGGAAGAGAGAGGGGGGGGGAGAACTCATCCATCACAGCAGGAAGAGAGAGGGGGGGAGAACTCATCCATCACAGCAGGAAGAGAGAGGGGGGGAGAGAACTCATCCATCACAGCAGGAGGAGAGAGGGGGGGGAGAACTCATCCATCACAGCAGGAAGAGAGGGGGGGAGAACTCATCCATCACAGCAGGAAGAGAGAGGGGGGGGAGAACTCATCCATCACAGCAGGAAGAGAGAGGGGGGGGAGAACTCATCCATCACAGCAGGAAGAGAGGGGGGGAGAACTCATCCATCACAGCAGGAAGAGAGAGGGGGGGGAGAACTCATCCATCACAGCAGGAAGGGAGGGGGGGAGAACTCATCCATCACAGCAGGAAGAGAGGGGGGGGAGAACTCATCCATCACAGCAGGAAGAGAGAGGGGGGGGAGAACTCATCCATCACAGCAGGAAGAGAGGGGGGGGGGAGAACTCATCCATCACAGCAGGAAGAGAGGGGGGGGAGAACTCATCCATCACAGCAGGAAGAGAGGGGGGGGGAACTCATCCATCACAGCAGGAAGAGAGAGGGGGGGAGAACTCATCCATCACAGCAGGAAGAGAGAGGGGGGGGGGAGAAATCATCCATCTCAGCAGGAAGAGAGGGGGGGGGGAGAACTCATCCATCACAGCAGGAAGAGAGAGGGGGGGAGAACTCATCCATCACAGCAGGAAGAGAGGGGGGGGGGGAGAACTCATCCATCACAGCAGGAAGAGAGAGGGGGGGGGGAGAACTCATCCATCACAGCAGGAAGAGAGAGGGGGGGGAGAACTCATCCATCACAGCAGGAAGAGAGAGGGGGGGGAGAACTCATCCATCACAGCAGGAAGAGAGGGGGGGGGAGAACTCATCCATCACAGCAGGAAGAGAGGGGGGGGGGGGGAGAACTCATCCATCACAGCCGGAAGAGAGGGGGGGGGAGAACTCATCCATCACAGCAGGAAGAGAGAGGGGGGGGAGAACTCATCCATCACAGCAGGAAGAGAGAGGGGGGGGAGAACTCATCCATCACAGCAGGAAGAGAGAGGGGGGGGAGAACTCATCCATCACAGCAGGAAGAGAGGGGGGGGGGAGAACTCATCCATCACAGCAGGAAGAGAGGGGGGGGGGAGAACTCATCCATCACAGCAGGAAGAGAGAGGGGGGGGAGAACTCATCCATCACAGCAGGAAGAGAGAGGGGGGGAGAACTCATCCATCACAGCAGGAAGAGAGGGGGGGGGGAGAACTCATCCATCACAGCAGGAAGAGAGAGGGGGGGGGGGAACTCATCCATCACAGCAGGAAGAGAGAGAGGGGGGGAGAACTCATCCATCACAGCAGGAAGAGAGAGGGGGGGGAGAACTCATCCATCACAGCAGGAAGAGAGGGGGGGGGAGAACTCATCCATCACAGCAGGAAGAGAGGGGGGGGGGGAGAACTCATCCATCACAGCAGGAAGAGAGGGGGGGGGGAGAACTCATCCATCACAGCAGGAAGAGAGAGGGGGGGGAGAACTCATCCATCACAGCAGGAAGAGAGAGGGGGGGGGAGAACTCATCCATCACAGCAGGAAGAGAGGGGGGGGGGGAGAACTCATCCATCACAGCAGGAAGAGAGGGGGGGGGGGGATAACTCATCCATCACAGCAGGAAGAGAGGGGGGGGGGGAACTCATCCATCACAGCAGGAAGAGAGAGGGGGGGGAGAACTCATCCATCACAGCAGGAAGAGAGGGGGGGGGAGAACTCATCCATCACAACAGCAAGAGAGGGGGGGGGGGAGAACGCATCCATCACAGCAGGAAGAGAGAGGGGGGGGAGAACTCATCCATCACAGCAGGAAGAGGGGGGGGAGAACTCATCCATCACAGCAGGAAGAGAGAGGGGGGGGAGAACTCATCCATCACAGCAGGAAGAGAGGGGGGGGGAGAACTCATCCATCACAGCAGGAAGAGAGGGGGGGGGAGAAAACTCATCCATCACAGCAGGAAGAGAGGGGGGGGGAGAACTCATCCATCACAGCAGGAAGAGAGGGGGGGGCGAACTCATCCATCACAGCAGGAAGAGAGGGGGGGGGAGAACTCATCCATTACAGCAGGAAGAGAGAGAGGGGGGGGGAGAACTCATCCATCACAGCAGGAATAGAGGGGGGGGGGAGAACTCATCCATCACAGCAGGAAGAGAGAGGGGGGGGAGAACTCATCCATCATAGCAGGAAGAGAGAGGGGGGGGAGAACTCATCCATCACAGCAGGAAGAGATGGGGGGGGGGAGAACTCATCCATCACAGCAGGAAGAGAGAGGGGGGGGGGAGAACTCATCCATCACAGCAGGAAGAGAGAGGGGGGGGGGAGAACTCATCCATCACAGCAGGAAGAGAGAGGGGGGGGAGAACTCATCCATCACAGCAGGAAGAGAGGGGGGGGGAGAACTCATCCATCACAGCAGGAAGAGAGGGGGGGGAGAACTCATCCATCACAGCAGGAAGAGAGAGGGGGGGGGGGAACTCATCCATCACAGCAGGAAGAGAGAGGGGGGGAGAACTCATCCATCACAGCAGGAAGAGAGAGGGGGGGAGAACTCATCCATCACAGCAGGAAGAGAGGGGGGGGGAGAACTCATCCATCACAGCAGGAAGAGAGGGGGGGGAGAACTCATCCATCACAGCAGGAAGAGAGAGGGGGGGGGGGAGAACTCATCCATCACAGCAGGAAGAGAGGGGGGGGGAGAACTCATCCATCACAGCAGGAAGAGAGAGGGGGGGGGGAGAACTCATCCATCACAGCAGGAAGAGAGAGGGGGGGGAGAACTCATCCATCACAGCAGGAAGAGAGAGGGGGGGGGAGAACTCATCCATCACAGCAGGAAGAGAGAGGGGGGGGAGAACTCATCCATCACAGCAGGAAGAGAGAGGGGGGGGGGAGAACTCATCCATCACAGCAGGAAGAGAGAGGGGGGGGAGAACTCATCCATCACAGCAGGAAGAGATAGGGGGGGGAGAACTCATCCATCACAGCAGGAAGAGAGAGGGGGGGGAGAACTCATCCATCACAGCAGGAAGAGAGGGGGGGGGGAGAACTCATCCATCACAGCAGGAAGAGAGAGGGGGGGGAGAACTCATCCATCACAGCAGGAAGAGAGGGGGGGGAGAGAACTCATCCATCACAGCAGGAAGAGAGAGGGGGGGGGGAGAACTCATCCATCACAGCAGGAAGAGAGAGGGGGGGAGAACTCATCCATCACAGCAGGAAGAGAGGGGGGGGGAGAACTCATCCATCACAGCAGGAAGAGAGAGGGGGGGAGAGAACTCATCCATCACAGCAGGAAGAGAGAGGGGGGGGAGAACTCATCCATCACAGCAGGAAGAGAGGGGGGGCTCTGGGGAGAACTCATCCATCACAGCAGGAAGAGAGAGGGGGGGGAGAACTCATCCATCACAGCAGGAAGAGAGGGGGGGGGAGAACTCATCCATCACAGCAGGAAGAGAGGGGGGGGAGAACTCATCCATCACAGCAGGAAGAGAGGGGGGGGAGAACTCATCCATCACAGCAGGAAGAGAGGGGGGGGGAGAACTCATCCATCACAGCAGGAAGAGAGGGGGGGGAGAACTCATCCATCACAGCAGGAAGAGAGGGGGGGGGAGAACTCATCCATCACAGCAGGAAGAGAGAGGGGGAGAACTCATCCATCACAGCAGGAAGAGAGAGGGGGGGGAGAACTCATCCATCACAGCAGGAAGAGAGAGGGGGGGGAGAACTCATCCATCACAGCAGGAAGGGGGGGGGCTCTGGGGAGAGCAGTCACACAGAGTTAGAGGTCAGTCTCTCTGAGATGAGAGAAGAGGTAATAGGATGGGAACTGTGTGTTAAGGCTGTTTCCCCGAAGCCTGTTTTGGGGATTCGAGCTTCGTCAGGGTTTTTCGAACGAACGTTCGAACTAGGGCTGGGCCATATGGTCTCTAAATGATATCACGATATTTTTTGGCTATGTCACGATACACGATATACATCATGATGTTTTGACATTTCCTCTAAAGCACTTAAAAATGCTTGATTTAACCCTTTGAAGCATACAGTCACGCCAACATGACGATTAAAATAGTCCCTGCAACATATGTCTGCATTAAACCATGAAGATGCTTTAAAAAATTATTTGAAAGTGAGGGAGAGACGAGCGCTGCGCCAAAGTAACTTGTCTCATCTCAGCCACGGCGGCTTAGAAACTGACATGAATGGGGCGCTCCAGTAGCACACCATGTACCGCGCTGCGTCGCGGATCGGCCGACCCGAGTTCGATTCCCGGACCCGCCGTTATTTGCCAAATGTCTTCCCCTGCTCTCTCTCCCGTTTCACCCTCACTGTATCTGTCGGTCATGTCTGACCAGGAAAAAGCGATAAACGCTAAAAAAATTTTCTTTAAAAAAAAGAAACTGACATGAGGGATTGTGAGAAACATCACGATATCCACGATACGTTTAAAAAGTGTATCGTTAATGAACTGTAACCAATATTTATTTAATATTGTCATATCGCGGGCGGAGCAGTGGGCAAGGCGCTCGGCACTAATGCAGGAGATGCTGGGTTCGAGACCAGCTCTCCGCATTGCTACCAGCTTGGCTGGTCGTTCATACTAACGCAATTGGCAGTGTTAAGGGTGGGAAGCTGGTGGGTGGGGATCGGACGTTGTGGACAGCGACTCCTACAGGTTGGTTGGTGCGCCTGCGCAGCAGAATCAGGAAGCAACGGGGGCGGCGTGTCCCTCCCACGCAGACCCCCGCTGCTGAGAGATCGCGCTGTGCAGGTGAAAAGATGCGACGGCTGCTTCCTCGAGTACCGGAGGGGACACGTGATGCAAGGCTTGGTCCACATTGCAGCCGGCTTGAATGACCTCGTCTTGAATGACCTCATCTTGAATGACCTCATCTTGAATGACCACGTCTTGAATGACCACGTCTTGAATGACCTCGTCTTGAATGACCTCGTCTTGAATGACCTCATCTTGAATGACCACATCTTGAATGACCTCGTCTTGAATGACCTCGTCTTGAATGACCTCATCTTGAATGACCTCGTCTTGAATGACCTCGTCTTGAATGACCACGTCTGGAATGACCACGTCTTGAATGACCTCGTCTTGAATGACCTCATCTTGAATGACCTCATCTTGAATGACCTCATCTTGAATGACCTCGTCTTGAATGACCTCGTCTTGAATGACCTCATCTTGAATGACCTCGTCTTGAATGACCTCGTCTTGAATGACCTCATCTTGAATGACCTCGTCTTGAATGACCTCGTCTTGAATGACCACGTCTGGAATGACCTCGTCTTGAATGACCTCGTCTTGAATGACCTCGTCTTGAATGACCTCGTCTTGAATGACCTCATCTTGAATGACCTCGTCTTGAATGACCACGTCTTGAATGACCTCGTCTTGAATGACCTCGTCTTGAATGACCACGTCTTGAATGACCTCGTCTTGAATGACCTCGTCTTGAATGACCTCATCTTGAATGACCTCATCTTGAATGACCACGTCTTGAATGACCTCGTCTTGAATGACCTCGTCTTGAATGACCTCATCTTGAATGACCACGTCTTGAATGACCTCATCTTGAATGACCACATCTTGAATGACCACGTCTTGAATGACCTCATCTTGAATGACCTCGTCTTGAATGACCTCATCTTGAATGACCACATCTTGAATGACCTCGTCTTGAATGACCTCGTCTTGAATGACCTCATCTTGAATGACCACGTCTTGAATGACCTCGTCTTGAATGACCTCGTCTTGAATGACCTCGTCTTGAATGACCTCGTCTTGAATGACCTCATCTTGAATGACCACATCTTGAATGACCTCGTCTTGAATGACCACATCTTGAATGACCTCGTCTTGAATGACCTCGTCTTGAATGACCTCGTCTTGAATGACCTCGTCTTGAATGACCTCATCTTGAATGACCACGTCTTGAATGACCTCGTCTTGAATGACCTCGTCTTGAATGACCACGTCTTGAATGACCTCGTCTTGAATGACCTCGTCTTGAATGACCTCGTCTTGAATGACCTCATCTTGAATGACCACGTCTTGAATGACCTCGTCTTGAATGACCTCGTCTTGAATGACCACGTCTTGAATGACCTCGTCTTGAATGACCACGTCTTGAATGACCACATCTTGAATGACCTCGTCTTGAATGACCTCGTCTTGAATGACCTCATCTTGAATGACCACGTCTTGAATGACCTCATCTTGAATGACCTCATCTTGAATGACCAAGTCTTGAATGACCTCGTCTTGAATGACCTCGTCTTGAATGACCTCGTCTTGAATGACCTCGTCTTGAATGACCTCGTCTTGAATGACCTCGTCTTGAATGACCTCGTCTTGAATGACCTCATCTTGAATGACCTCGTCTTGAATGACCTCGTCTTGAATGACCTCGTCTTGAATGA